>NC_026154.1:12352354-12480842 GCF_000512975.1 Sesamum indicum
CTCTTTCTTGGATGCCAAAACTTCCTATAACATGCTTCTCAATACCCCTCGTTACATGAAAATTCTATGGTCCCTTTGACATGGCATCAATATTTCAAATACTGCCGCAATGACATTATAAAAAAAGTGCTTGGTGATAACAAATCTTTTACCGGAGTCGAACCACACTGTGCCGATGCTAAGTACTCTATTGAAGATGCTAAAAGAGGAAAAAGTATTCCACCCCTAGAAAAACCAAGTCGTATTCAATGCATGAGAAAGAACGAATCACATATTATTGAAGCTGAATTATTAAAGAATCTGACTTTACCATTGACTCAGATCAATATGAATCAACCATCTAATCCTCCACTCAAAGGATTTCTTCCCTTAACCTAAGAAGAAGAAAGAAGACATGAGGCATTGGCCATAGATGAAAAAGGATATGATCCTAAAGCCTTCAAACTTCTCGTTAAAGTTAGATATAATCCACAAGAAAGGTTAACCATTGGGAAACTTCCTCCTGAAGCCACCAACAATAAGTGCTATAGACTCAACGTTACCCAAGTAATGTTGAAGGAAAAGGGATATGTGATTCATGATTCTTGAGTAGGCCTCGACTTTTACCCCTCCTAAGCCTATCTGCATTGCCATAAAGAGGGGCAATAATAATCATGTCACTGAAGAATTCTCTTCAATTGAAGATGACAAAAGGGAAGAAAATCTACAAAAATCTGTCTTCAATAGAGTTGACCCACATAGAATAGTGGTGCATGGGACAACAACTAATCCATCTTCAATAGACTGGATCTCTGCAAAAGAGTGGTCTGTCGAAAGAAAAACATGTTTAAGATACACATTAAAAGAAAAAAAAGGTAAGTCTTCGTGTACACCAATGCGTAAAAGCTTGATCCCTTCTAGAATGAAATCTCACACGACTCTAACTGGTTCCTAAAGGTTAAAGCGAAAAACATGATCTTCATGCAAGCATGACGATGAGGATGAAGGGAAAATGTGCCACTCGCCTAATTATATTAGCAGTGGTAATGACTACGATAAGTCTGTATATTTTAGAAGAGTGGTGATGCCAAAGAAGATATTGCCCAAGCTTACCACATCACTTAAATTGAAAATGATGAGTTGAAGAAGAAAATGCAGAAAATGCCCTTTAAAAGATGAGGAATGTGTTAAAACCGTCGTCGATGAGTCGAAAAGTCCATCTAGGTAACATAGAAGATCCTTGGCCAATTTACACAAGTTCCTCACTAACTCCAGAGGAAGAGAAAACACACATTTCGCTACTATAGGAATTTAAAGACGTGTTTGCATGGTCTTATAGATAAATGCCCAGCTAGACCCAAAAGTAGTTGCGCATTACTATAAGTGAAGAAAAGAGCTTGTTCTATCAAACAAGCCCAACTTAGATTTCAACTTGAGTTGATCTCTTTGATTAAAGGTGAAGTAAACAACTCATCAAAGTTGGTTTCATTCAAGAGGTCACGTATCCTACATGGATTTCTAGTATCGTTCCGATGAGAAAGAAGAATGGGCAAATTCGAATGTGTGTTGACTTTAGGGACTTGAATAATGCATGCGCCAAAGATGACTTTCCATTACTAATTGTTGAACTAATAATAGATGTCACTATAGTTCATGAAGCCTTATTTTTAATGGATGTATCACTTGGATATAATCAAATATGTATGGCACCAATAACGAAGGACTGACGGCATCTCGAGCTCCTAAAAGTATATGTTGCTACGAAGTAATGCTTCTTCGACTGAGGAATGATGGCACCACGTATCAAAAAGCTATGCCAAAGATCTTTGACGACATGTTTCACAAGAGTATCGCATGCTACGTTGATGATTTAGTTGTGAAATAAAAGAAAAGAGGGATCATCTTCGTGACTTTGAGGAAAGTTTTTGAGCGTTTTCTAAATGTACATTCGGAGTTACATTTGGAAAATGTCTTGGGTTTATCATCCACCAGCGGGCTATAGAAATTGAGCAAGTCAAGATTGATGCCATAATGAGAATACTAGAACCTTAAAACATCCACAAGCTTAAGAGCCTGCATGGAAAGCTAACATATCTTCAAAGATTATTTCAAATTTAGTAGGTTGTCATCAACCATTATAGTCGTCTGACGAGGAAGGATGTACCTTTCGAGTACGATGAAGTTTGTGATAAAACATTCCCCCTTGTTGGTTGTACCTATTCCTAAGTGTCCTAAAGTCTTTAGGTTGCTGCCTTACAACACTCTGTGGGAGTCTTACTTGCCTAGAGGAGCGATAAAAGAAAGGATAATGATTTATACTATTTGAGTAGAAAGGTGATGCCACACGAGCTTAACTATTCGCATATCAAAATTATGTTTGACACCCATTTTTGTGATGCTGAAGTTGAGGCATTATTTTCAATCCCACAGTGTTCATCTCGTCTTAAAAGTAAACTTTTTGAAATATGTCATGACAAAGCCAGTACTTTTTGATAGACTCGTGAAATGGTACCATCAACTGCAACAATTTGAGATGACATACGCTCCCCCAAATGTCCTGAAAGGGCAAGTTCTAGCAGACTTGTTAGGTGATCATCTCATGCCTGCAGAGTGGGAGTTATCCGATGACTTACCCGATGAAGATGTTCTTATAATTGAAGTCACACCTCCCTAGAAAATGACTTTAATTAAGCCCCCCACAAAGAAAGAACCAATGTTGGAGTTGTCTTTGTTACCTCTAAAGGAGAAGTATTACCCTACCCCTTTACTTTGACTCAGAATCGTTTAAAAAATATCGCGAAATATCAAGCTCTATTTCTTAGATTGGAAATGGTTGTTGACATAGAATGACTGCATCTCAAGGTATATGGAGACTCTCAGTTAGTAGTCAATTAGCTCCTTGGTCTCTATGAAGTCAAAAAGCTTGAGTTGCTTTCGTACCAGACTACATAAAAGGTTTATGGGATGGCTTGGAGATGTAGAATTTAAGCATCTACCAAGAAAAGATAATAGACAAGCTGACGCATTAGCGAACTTACCTCTCACTTTCAATGACCGATAAAAAAAAAACACGTATATCGATATATAATAGTTGGATCATACTAATAATAGTTGGATCATACTACCAATCTTCAGTGATGATGAGGACGACACACTCCAAGAAGAAGAAAATCATGTCATTTAGATTTTCCAAAGTTGAAAAGGAAGATTTATGACAACTACTCATTGACTATTTAAAGTACGAGAAGTTACCTAATGATCCACGATGAAGGGCCGACATCCGACAACAAGCATCTCGTTTTATCTATTACAAAGACATACTCTATAGACGTTTGTGTGGTGGAATTTTCTTATGCTGTCTAAGTGATGATGAAAAAATTCAAACTATAGAAGATGATCGTTTAGAAATTTATGGTGCTCACCATTCTGTACCAAAGGTGCACTTCCACATAAAAAGGATAGGTTATAATTGGCCTGCTATGGTTAAAAATTGCATGAACTATGAAATGAGATGTCAACCTTGTTAATCTCACATCAATCTTATCCACCAACCACCTGAATCGTTGCATCGATCCTACCATTGCTTCATGGCCTCTCAACGCTTAGGGTTTGGGTATTGTGGGAACTATGACAAAGTCCTCCAGTGGTCACTTGTATATCTTGGTAGTAACTGATTATTTCTCTAAATGGGCTTAAACGGTACCTCTTAAGGAAGTGAAGAAACAAAATGTCACTATTTTATATGCATTAATATCATTTACAGCTATGCTATGGGTGCCTAGGTATATCATCATTGATAATGGGAAGCTCTTTTGCAATAGCTTGATAGACAAGTTATTTAAAAAGTTTGGTTTTAAGCAATAAATATTTCCATGTACTAGGTTGTTGCATCAGTCTTGTCGAAGCATTTAACAAAACCTTGTGCAACCTATTGAAAAAAAATGGTGGCGAAGTCAAGGTGGGATTAGCATGAAAAGATGGAGAAGCTCTTTAGGTATATAGAAGTACTCATAGAACACCTACACAAGCAACTCCCTATGTGTTGGTTTTGGAGTAGAAGCAGTCCTTCCGCCTAAGCAACAAATTCCACTTTTAAGGATAGGGATACAAGGACTTACCAAACAAGAAAATACTCGGATACGACTTGAAAAATTGGAAGCTCTCGATGAAAAGAGATTGAAGTACAACAAAGGCTCGAGTGTTACCAAGCTCGACTATCCAGGCATTTAATAAAAAGGTTTGGCAGTTTTCTTTTAATGATTTGGCACTCACAGTGAGGAGGCCTATAATTACTAGATAGGGAATAAATTCTCACCAAATCCGATGGTCCATATGTTGTCATAAAAGTCAACACAAATGTGCGTATAGTTGGTGCTGAAGACGGCTTGAGAATAGGCTCGATAATGAAAATCTTTTAACAATACTGCTTGAGAAAAAAAAGAAAAAAAGAAGGAAAGAAAAAGTAAAAAAGAGAAAAGAAAAAAAGAAAGAAAGAGAAAAAAAAAAAAACTCCCAACCCACATGAGCATAAACTATGCACGCTTATCACTAGCGATAGCGCATATGATTAAACTTCTAATCTACTCCAACTAAAAGTATTTCATGTGGCTAAAATGTAGAAATACTTCACCTTGTCCAGGGTGACTAATCTATGGATATTCCTAGCCCGCATGAGTGTAAACTGTAAACAACCTTCCCCTCCAATTAAATATTTTGTACTTTTTGAACTACATAATGACTTGAGTCTCTCAATAAGCTGCTTAGACAACTTAGATATTTCTAAATTCAGTCATAACATTTGAAGGAACTTTATTTCTCATCTAAAGTCGTCAAAATAAGATATATTGAAGCATACTCATAGATTTCAAGATGAAAAAAATTATATTTTCTAATACATAATCCCAGTCAAGACACAGGGGCAAAGAAAAAAAACAACAAAAAAAGGACAAAGTAACAAACAAAGGGACCTAAATTTCCTAAATTCTCCGTAGCAATTGCAAGAGTTATTGCTGAAGTTTTCAAGTAACTTCATTGTCTCTTTGCTCAAAGGAGAATTACTTTCAAGTGCTTTAATCCATCTTTGATCTCACGAACATCAGCTTGAGCACTTTGCAGCAATTCATGTTATCGTGTTAAGTATGAAACAAGTTCTTCCTTTGTCGCTCCAAATCATCATATCCTTTCCTAATACGCTCCAACTCACTCTTTGTAGACTTAAATTGATTAATCTCTTTGTACTCTTTAATTTAGGCGGGACAATCCTTAATTTTAATAAGTTGCCAAGCAAGTCTCTCCTTCGGTAAACTTTTTGGAAGACATTGGTCTCGCCCTATCATAATCAACTGCCTTCTTTTCTATAAGAGAAACATCAATCTCTCAGACGCTCGTCATGGAGACTAACACGACTTGGACCTTGTCTTTCATGGATAAAATATCGTCAATTGAGGCTTTTGAAATCTTTTGTTTGAGAACATGTCACAAGTTCCGGACAAACAGAATTTGTTGTCCAATAACATACTTTTAGCTTTGAAAGATTGAAACCTTAGCACAAGAAGATAATCGTTTAACAGTATATGGTCTAAATATTTTTTTTGACTCGTTACCGATAGATGCCAACAAGTCAGACCCTACACTCGTCTTTGCTTACTACTCTTGACATTACTAATAATTTTGGATCAATAAAAAATAGAACTATGAATTTTATTTAAATAAAAAATATACTTAATTTGACACTACTAGTAATAAAGTCAAATAAAGAGATATATTGCTTTAACACCCACAGCTAACAATGAAAACTAAAACTCCCCTCAGCTGTTAGTACACGGGGACCTTATAGACTATGGAAGATCCCTGATTTGAAGGGACTTTTGATGCTTGAACCGTATTGTACTATTATTTTTCATTAATGCAATTTACCGTTATCGAAAACTAAAACTATAATTTTAATCAAATAAAAAAGTATATATGATTGACACCACTAATAATATAAAATAAGATTTCATTTACTAATCAAATTATATTCTCATTTTGTACACCAACATCAATATAAAATTAAAAATACATATTTTCCACTTAAAGATAAACACAACCAAACATGGCACTATAGCATCCCCTTATTATTATTATTATTTAACTGTATATAAGCTTAGATACATCAGAGGGAAAAGTTTTGATTGAAAAAACTTCCAAAACCCTTGGGATCTCAGAAAATGTCTGACGAAGAGGAAACTGCGTCTCAGCTCACTGACAAGCAGAAAATGGAGATAGCCAAATGGTTTCTCCTCAATTCTCCGGCCGGAGAAATCCAATACGTCGCCAGAGGTATCTAACATTGTGCTTAGGAATGCGTGTATATAGAACAAGAATGTAAGCTTGGTGAATGGCAGAAATGAAATTTGTTTGTGCAAAATGTTGGCTTCAGATATTAGGGCGGTTTTGAAGAACGAGAGAGTGTATAGAGCGGCGGTGGCCGAGGCTTTTCCCCTTTACAACAAAGCCCACATGATTTGCCTCGAGTTTCCGGATAGAAGTGGTGAGGTAACGCCGATGATGTGAGAACTTTGCTTAATTACTGTTGGTTTATTTTGAAGTGTGAGTTTCATTTACTGGTCTGTTGCTTCTGATGTTGCTTGCTGGGTGCCATTCTTATCTTGAAATTGTTCAGACTTAAGAAATGTTCTTCCTAAATGGTGAGGTTTCAAGTGAAGGGGCATTTGGGTGTAGATTAGGTTGAAAATTATAGAGCATCTTTCTGGGAGATTTCATTTAATTAGCTCAATTCTGCAAGCATCTGCTGTATCAGATGCCTACACCATTTCATAATGATAATGCAAGATTGGCCACTTTCAATAATTTGTGTGTATGCATTTAGGAATTATGAATAGCTTTTTTGGTAACTATTTTATGAACATGTTGTACAATATTGAAAATTCGTTGGAAATATATAATGCAGAATTCTTGATTACAGTAGTTTCTCTCTCAAGCATGGTTTTCTGGAGTTTCAATGTTCTGGATTGGTTCAGCCCGTTTTGATATAGAAGCTTCTCAATCTACTTATACAGACATAACTTGGCAGATCGTAAACAGAGTCTCTAATAAAATAGTTTTATAATTGATGACATGCAAAATTGTCCTTGAAATTAGAATTGAAATATTTGTGGTTATTCCTTTTTCCTGGCTAAAGTAGGCCCTAATGAAATGAAGTCCAATAGACAACTAGCTCTTCATGCCTTTTGATTCAATATCTTATCTTCTGTAAGCAGGTTATTGTTTCATCATTTAGCGAGATTGATAAGAATGAATATCTTGATCCTAGGACTGCCCAAGTTGCAAGAGTTGACCATGTGAAACAGGTAAGTTGGTTCGTCTTGTTGCCATGAGTGATGAGTCTTAAATCAATATGCTTGCAGGACTTTATGATGCCTTTTTGTTTTTACCAAGCTTTCGACTCTGGTGCTTTCTTATTGGCAACAAGATCAGGCCTTGCTCACATTAATCTGGAATTTATCTGGAGAGGAATGTTTTCATTTTAGTATTTATCCTATGGTTGCACATCAACATATCAAAACAGCTTAGCAATATGAACACTAAAAAGATGCCTAATGAGTTGACACACCACATAGTTTAGTAGATAGTGAGATCACCTAATAATTATTGGGGGGTAGGACAAAGTGCTTCCAAGCCAACAACCTGCAATGTCAAGAAACCAGTTGATTCTTTAATTTTGATCACAAAGAAAACTCTCAATCAATCAAAGTGTTAAGAGTCTAAGAGAAAGAGACATCTCGTGTATATGTATAATGAAGGTGTCCTAAGGGACGTGATAAAAGAACAGCTGCAAAATAGAAAGGTGGTAATCAATATGCAATAACCAAAGCTGTTCAATGTAGTTATGAGATCTGCAAAGAGCACCAAAGCGGTGATGTCTTTTTCTGGTTTAAGGACATAGTGGGGGCACGGGATGCCCCATTTCATTGAAGTGCTTATTTCAATGATCATCTAGACACAAGCCCTATATGTTTGTCAAAGTTCAGAGATAAATGAGTTTGTAATTAGGCAGCTTTGTCGCAGTTGCAAAAAACCAGCTCCGAAGTGCTCTGAACTACTTGCTGCCTGCAGTTTTCCTACTGATCCAATTTCAGGAACTAAATTAGACTACTGATTTCCATGGTTTGCATGATAAAGAACAATTTTAAAGTCTGCTTTTCTCTTCCACTCTTCTAGGAATTGTTGAAGCACTCAGTTCATTGCTAGAATTGTTCATAAACTCATATTTCTTTGCTCTATGTTCTCACCTAATGTAGGTTCTGGGCACAAAAGGCAAAGTTGCTAAAGAAATGGTTTGTGTTACTAAATCGTTACATTTGTGCATCCCTGAGGGTCATAATGAAAGCAGTCCTTGCGAGATTTCTCACATCTGAAGAAAACAAATCCTCGCAAGTGGAGAAATATTTATTATATTGTTATTTCTTTAAGGTTCACACAACATATTTGGGCATTATAGAAATAGTATCTGCATCAAACAAAATGAATGTTATGTGATAACATATAAGATATAGATCCTAAAGTCGTATAAAGGTCCCCACTGCATTTCCTATTGCCCTTTGTAAACAATTGATACTCGGAATGGATTGACGATTCACATCACACTTGTCTATATCACTGCACAAGTTTGATAATCATTGTTTTTCTTCCCTCTTTGCCCTTCTTCCCTTTTGGGAAGCTGGATGGGAAGGGATAGCATTTCATAAACTGAACAAAGAATAAAGGATTCGACTTAGTCCAGCGAAAGAATCTATCTTTTTCCTGTACTCTGTTGAAAGGACATGAAGAAGTTGAAACATAAGTAGTCAAATTTATTTCTTTTTGTTTTTATTAAATTACTTCTTTCTACACAAACCAACAAGTTGCAAATTCTCCTATATCCTATTCTCACCCAAGATTATAGCTAGAGCTAGATGATCAACTCCGAACTAGAATATTGGAATTTGCAAAAGTGAGTTGCAACGACAATCCATCTCAATTAAGGGGAATGAAGTTAATTGTTGTTTATTTCTTGTCCGTTATTTTTTGCTCTGTCAATTAAGGGTTTTCTGAACTTTCGATTCGTTGCATGCCAAATTTTAGGTGGTTGTTTTATTTTGTGGAGTTTGATCTGATTTGTGAAAGTGATTTGGCCCATTCCTTTTTTTAGTAGGTTGTCTTGTCTCTAGGCAAACACTCATATTGAAATTGTTGGAAACATTTCTTCGGCGGATTATTATTAGTAGATGCATCCCCAATTCAAGGGATAACTACAGCCCCCTCACTTGTTACTTTGGTTAATTACCCAAATCTTCCATCTTCAGTTGAAATTATAATGCCCTTATGATAGGAATAAAATATGGTGATAGGCCTAGGAATGGGATATTGGTTGGCCTGGAAACGAAATACACCAGGCCACTCTCCCAGCACCTAGGCCCAGAAAGAATCACTAAGTCACGGCCCATTGCAAAGACAATGCAAAAAGTCCACCAAGGAAGGCCACTCAGATATCCCCTTGCTAGTATCACTTATATACATATATATATATATATATATATGTTATGATAGATAGGTTTTTGATAGATTAATGCCACTTGTAGGTTGATCCTAAAAACAAGGAAACAAATGTACCATCAATCCTCTCCATTTAATGGAAGGTGAAGCAATGAAAAGAAAGAGAGCACAATTTTAAAAGGAAATTCTATCTTCCTCTAAATTCTGGAGCCCTTCCTAGCTTGAATAGGAAAAACAACAATCTTTAATTTTATACCGTATCACCTTATGTCTCTGATTAACATTCATCACTTGCCAATCTGATAGCATCTGATGATGTCATTTTCGGAACTTCTAGGACTTCCCAAATTGGTGCTCGTATATTTAGATGATGCTATACAAAGTATTACAATTATACCCCCGTCAAGTGATGAAACCTAACTTTCACATCCTTTCAAGGGTTATCCCATTATTTTATAGATCCTTGGACTTACAAACCATAAGAACCAATCTAATTAAGTTCCTGCCATTTTAGCAACTTACTAATAAAATACTCGTTGTCAGCAAAGATACTCAACTGCCAAAGAAAAGGGTAGAATACATTGCGTCGTGGAAGTTAATTGTCTAAATAATGGTTTATCATTTCCAAGAACTATGGCTAGCATGATCCAACGGAAGCAACATTAGGAAATTACCTAGCTCAGCAATATGTAGAAGCTGAAGTCAGTGCTCGATGTGTTTCCTTAAAATATTCTACCCTCTACTATCAGTTGATAGCTCAAGCAATGATTGTTTTTGCCTTTCTCATATCTTGCCATACCCCTGAATGTTAACTTATCTTGAGTTTACATGAATGCATCCACTACGTACTCTATTAATTGCATAAGGAGCAATTCATTTGTGGCTGCAGATAATTCCTGTGCAAAAGGATAAAAAGTAAAAACAGATTCAAAATATAAGATAATACCTCCTTTCATACTATAAAAGCATTATAACTACTTCCCTGTAACTATAAAACTGTAGTCGGTGGCAAACTTGTCTTTTAATGAATTCTGTCAAGCTTTGACCAAATTCTGATTATGGGAGAGGGATATTTGTCACTGTGGAACTAAGAGAGGAGTTTGCGTAATTACCCATAATAATAGGGGAACGGTGAAGGTGGTGTCAAATTTCCTTTATTCAATTGCTGTTTCGTAGCAGCTGCCTGAAGACTTACCATTTCTTCAGATGTTACTTCTGTCATTTGTACTTATACCTCCTCTTGTTTATGTGAATCATGATCGTTGGTGCTTTGATTAGAATAATTAAGGTTTTATCCTGTAGATTTCTCTATTGTCGGCAAATTTACAAAATGCTTTTCTATCATCAATAATGCTTGCTATTTCCTCTGGAGTACCCCATGAGCATTCTGATTTTCACTTCACAATCATATGAATGAAAAGCTAAATTCAAGAAAAGAACTTTTACTTTGGGATGGAGGTAATGAGCATGGTGTAAGCAGTCCCCTCATTATTATGGTTTAAAGTTTAAACTAGTCAACATGAACATGGTAGAATCTTTTCATGGAATAGGTAAAAAACGGATGTTTGCCCGTCAGAAATTTTCAATCTTATACGTGCCAAACTCTTATATTTTCTTCCCTTGCGTTATGTTATAGCATTTATGTTGATTCAGGTCTGTGAAGATGCTAGACCAGCAAATGATGAAGAGCTTCCCTCATCATATATTGAGGAATATCGGTATGCTATGGTGCTTACTTGTTGCAAAACTGTACGCTTCTTCAGAAAAAAATTGTTTTATGCTTTTTATCAAGATGTTAGCTTCGAGCTGCTTCTACGAATCAGCTCTCGCCGCCTCTTTCGGAGGCTTTTTATTTCCCTCGGGTCGTCAAAAGCTGGATTAAAGATAAAGACCTGCGGGCATTATCTTTAAGGTTTTCGCTCTCTGAGGGCCCTTGAAAAAACCATTGATTCAGTCAATAGGATGCTGGTGAAACTTAACATATTCAGATTGCTAGGCAAAGATTAAGCTGATTTTTTACCAGTCCTAGGGAGCCTTGTTTAACAGATCTTGAGCACATGAAATGGAGCGTGAGCAAGTTCAAATATGGGATACTAGTCAATATAATCTTTACGGAGATGGTAATAAAAAAATATGCTCTATATTGCTGAGATTATAAGATACTTCCAACATCCCAATTTGAGTGTCCTGTTTGATTGAGCAGTTTTAGGTAAGAGGTTGAAAAGCCATAGTTTTGGATATCTTCAATTTTTCCAATAAATTAGTGGTGACAGTTGGTAATTTTACATCATCAGAGTTTAGTGAAATAGGTTATACTTGGTAATGTACTTAGTCGGAATTTACTTGCAAGCCAAATGACTTTGGGATTCTAGGTTTTCCTTATGTGAGTGGGATAATTCTAACAGTTTTTCTTCGTAGCTGACAGTGGAAACCAAGTCATCTGGTTAACCGCCAATGTCAAATAACTCCTCGTTCTTACTGCTAGGGGTGCATTAGGGTACAGTGTATTAATTTTGATGTTTCAATCACTTCATTAAATATTTCTGGAACGATGTGCTGCCTTCTGCATGACTGGAATATATGAAGAATTTGCTATTCAATTGTGTTAATGTGAATCATATTTGGAAATGTGAACGTATCCCTCTAAACCTACGGTGTGTGTTTTGTTCAATCATTGAAAGGTTAGATCCTGTGACAAAAAATGTAAGCATTTGACGTGACATATCTTCTAAAAGCCTACATACGGTTGTGTTTTTGCTTCATTTTAGGCCAGAGAAAACAGGGAAGCTTCACATATAGATACGCATTTCTATATCTTGTTTGATAAAGCTTAGTATGTAATAAGCATTGATGTGGTTGGTCTTTTCTTTGTGCTTTTTCCCTTTATTTCTTCCTTTTCCTTTTCTTTTTCCCCCAATCCTTTGCACTTGCTGGGAGTTTATATGTTGCTTGTGTTTTTTCTCCTTCTAACCTTAAATTCCTTTTTGCAGGTGTGCCCTGGATGCAGAAATTATCAAGTATGTCAGTGAAGCATATCCAAAAGGAGTGTGTTCAGTTTATTGTGCCAATGGAAAAGACGTGGAGGAACCAGGGTCAGATTTTGAGCTTGTTGTGCTAATTTCTGCTGCTAGACACAGCCCTCAAAATTTCTGGTACGCCCTGTCTATCATAGCACCAGTACTGCAATACTATAACATATGCTATATTCTTATGTTTCTTGGTTAATTATGTTATGCTTTCAGTTCTGTACTATGTGACGCATCTTTTGACTTCACTGTAACTGGACATAGATGTGCTACCTTTTCTTCAAAGTTTTTGTGTTTAGAATGAAGCATAAAGAATTTTTGACCTAATAATATACAATTTCTATTAGGTTGTCTAGGGGTTTCTATCTTAAAGTGGGCTATACAAATAAGTAAACTTCCCATGCCTATTTGGTCCAATACAAAAATGAACAATTCTCAGAATGCTACTTTACGCTATTGGAATGTTCTTCTCTTTTTCCTGTCTTTTGCCCTTTTTGCCTTGTGGAAAGACACCATGAATTAATTATTTAGAGCTGATTTACGGGAAGTATGACTAAGCTTTTTTTTAGACATGCTTGGAGGAGTCGCAGATTTTAGAGTAAAATTCATGCTTTGTGATGGAGAGATAGTGGGCATGGATTTTTTAATCACAATAGATAATTGTATATAACATAATTCACATAGTATATTACCATCAATTTTGTGAAGGATGATAAAACAGGCACCCAACCCAAGTGATTTTCCAATGATTAATGTGCAGAAGTTCTATTGCATCCAGGTAACTGAGTGACAACTGAAGAAATCAACTCTAAAGATGAATAAATAATATATCCATTGGAATAAATGAGCAAAATAACATTAGGCCTTTATAACCATTCAAATTTTGTAATGATGAATTTATACAGACTTCACTTAGAATCAAATGGAGAATCTTGTGATTCTCAGTATAAACTATTTGAAAAAGTTGGAAAGTTAAAGAAAATGTGATTAATTCATTTACTTTAGACTTGTTACAAGACAGGAAAATGTACTGTCAGTGCCCTCTGTCAAATGGGATTTGACAAAGTTGATGCATTGGAAGTCTGGTTGCACATGTCACTAATACTATAAAATAGATTAGATATACTATTATGTGTATGTGGTACATGATACAGTAGATTTCATCTCTTGGAAAATTCATCCTAAGTATACATTATCGCCCTACGAGATTTCTGATTCTTTCATGTTTGCTTCACCTCATTACTTCCATTGTTTCTTGTAGCAATGGAAGTTGGCGGTCAATATGGCACATGGAATTCAAGGATGAGCTACAAATTGTTGAAGTTAGAGGTAAACTTCAGGTATTCCTTCATTCTCGATGTAATATCGTTCTCTGGAGTGAGTTTACTTAATTGTTTTCATTGTTGTACTTTGGCTAAAGAGGGACCATAGAGAAAAAGAAATAAATAGCAACTTTCTACTTTATTAGGTTGGAGCCCACTACTTTGAAGAGGGAAATGTTCAGTTGGATGCAAAGCATGAATGCAAAGATTCCACAATATTCCAGGTAAAACTTAAGAATGAATTCTGCACCAAGATTCTTTCTATTATGCTTGGTTGGATGAATGACGATTTAGTATCACTAGCATCCCCTTTCACATAGATATGTCATTTCAGTCCAATCACAGGGTATGTTGACAAGCATAGTTGTGACTATGGTGTCATTGCATGGTAGGTCTATCTAGAATATAATTCATGAGACATATTTACAAGGCTGAGATGGTTGGTCTAGATAGGCATGTTTTCCATTAGCCGGAATAATGTAACTCATAAACTGGAAAGTTTGAGTGGATTTCTGTTTTTGACACTACATTCCCTCTTTGCCTGATCATGCTGACAACATTGAGGTTTCAAAGATGTAAAATTCACTGTAAGGGAGACTTATTACTAATCTCCAACTTTCTTGATATCAAATGTAATTTGTTAAAGACATTACTAGATTAACTGTAACACTATATTCTAATATTAATCTAGTCGGCAATTAGAAAATTTTTCTATGACAATTTGCCTCCATGTCGGTCCTCTTATGCGCCATGCCTCGGAGAGGACTTCAACAAAATCAAGACAATTTGTTCTTACTATCCCTCCGACTTAACTGCAGTTAGTAGGAAAACCTGTATGTATGGTGAAGACCTGCATGATATGAAAAGAGATGCATAGTTGCTATGTGCTTAGCTTTTGCAGAAATAACAAAATATTGTTGCTATGTGTTAACCCTTCAGTCACCTGATGATTGTGCGGTTTCCTTGACCACCATTATTCGCCACCATGAGACGGAGTATCTGAATTCCCTTCAGGTTCCTACCTTTTCTCTTTCTGACGAAGCATTTTTATTAATATACCTACTCTTTTAGTGAACCTGATTATTTGCAGGTGTCATATTCCAATTTGCCTGACACCACTTTCAAGGTACTTTATTTTCTTAGTCATCTCCTCAGAGTTGAGTACAAAATTACTATGCTGCTTATTCATTGTCTTCGAGTTTACATAGTTTAGCTTTTCATTATACGTAATAAAGTTTTGCTAATGCAAGCATGCTTCTCAAGGCCAAGCTGTAGCTTCTGATGGTCCAGCCTACTTCTTTGTTCTCCTCCCATCATTTTCGTAATCTCTAGCCTGCTATTTTTGGAGCATCATGTAACTGCTTATACACTGTTCCCAGGAACAATATTTTTCTTATACCTTGAATTAAATGTCTTAGCCTTGTGATTTTATTCATCAAACTACCAAATCTTGAGTCTAGTCTGAATACTTTCTCGAAAAAGGTCTGTAGTTATATATCATCTTTACTCCAGTACATTGAAGACATTTTTGTCTCCAACTTCTTTGTTTTACATAATTTAGGACCTTCGGCGGAAGCTTCCTGTTACACGTACGCTATTTCCATGGCATAACACCTTGCAGTTCAGCCTGACCAGAGATATCCAGAAGAACTTGGGACTGGAAAGCAGTAAATGATTCTTCTCTTCTGGCGTAGAAAAGTTGTATACCGTGGTGTTTCCGAACTCACTATGATCATTTTGTTTCCATTTTTGTAATTTATCCCTTGAAATCTTGTGCTTCCCTATATCTTGTATATCTCTCTCTCTCTCTCTCTCTCTCTTTGGGGGGTTGGGGATGGGGGGTGTTCAGCTTGAAGATGTACTCGCCATAATTAATTTACCAATTGATTTGGAATGCTGAACATATCTATTAGTATATATATTTGAAGGAAATTTGAAGGAAATGTTTTGACCAAAATTGAGCAATTTTGACTCAATTTTAATTTTCTAGAATTTTGAAATTTTTTTTAGTTGTAAAAATTCTCTATTTGGTAAGTAGGCATTAATGGAATTATATGTTTTATATATATATATAACTTATATAATTAATTTAGCTTCAATGTTTGATATAAACTAATATAATAATTGACTTTATATAGATGTATCAATACAATATTTTCTTAAATTTATAATTTTCAATATGATTATTTTTATTTTAACTCAACGCTTAACTTTTAAATTGTAATAGTTTTTTAAAAAATATACTAATTGACTTTATATATATGTATCAATATTATTTTTTTCAAAATTCATAATTTTCAGTATGATCATCTATATTCTAGCTCAACTCCATATTTTAAAAAATGGAGTAATTTTTTAATTGAACATATCCGTTATCTATTTTTTATTACTATTTATATTTGAACTCAATTGCTGAATTCCAACCAAAATTGTTTAATTATCTACAAAAAGTCTAATTAGTTGATATAATTTAGCAAGAATTAATTTGTTAAAAGATACCAGTTAACAAACAAACTAAATTATAAAATTTTCAATGAAAATCTAGTTGACAGTACATACAATTTATAATATTAATGGTGAATGTACGTAAATACATAACAAACATGAATTATGTCAAATAATCTATTTTCTCCTAAATAATCATATTTAGAATTTCTATAAATATATTATGTTTGAATTTAAATAAATATTAATTTAATACAAGATACACTACTTTTTTCTTAATTTTTTGATGATTAATTAAGGTATATGCGTGCATGAGCTTAACTGTAGCATTCTGCATGGGTAGGCCCCTTCACTCAGAATAGTGTACCCATCGGAGATGACCTGCTTTCTGTTTGCACCAACTATCATGTAGGTCATACGATTCATGGCATTTCACTGTGAAAATCACTGGCAACTGTGACCAGCCGAAAACTAGCTCTTTTTAATGCTGTGCAGTTTGCATAATCGAAACAAATTTTGATGCAGTGGATGGAGGATGCAGGTAAGATGGCAAGGGATCTTTTGCTGTTGTCATTTGTTTCCCGAATGCCTAACATCGTTGAGCACTCTGGTCTTCTGGTGGAATTTATATTTAGAGAACATCAAGTCTTCTAGTGTAGACTTTCTCCATGATCACTTATGCACAAAGCTTACTACTTTTGATTTTATGAGATGTATCTGAAGCAGATGACATGCTGAATGTTGGATTTCCACATCAGATATCAGCCTCCTGTTATGTTTTGTTTTCCTTTCAACAGAATCATTGAAGAGGAAACCTGGTCATCCCATCTTAAGCAGCAGTGAGCATGGTCCTCCAATGAATTCATCACTAGTACAAATGAATGCAGTGCCAATTATTAGTGGTGGCAAGTTTCAGAGGTATCTGCCATTTTGCATTGGTTTCCCTGTGATTGCAGATTTTCTGTTCAGCAACCTTAATTTATCTACTTTCAAACTCATAAAACTCTATCATCATCACTTGAAGAAGCAAATCAAAATTCTAACCAAATGCTTAAGAATATATCTCAGCATATGTAGTTGCAAGTTCAGTGTGCCAAGAAGCAATACTGAAGCAGTTGCAACTGCAACTCCAGCTGGAGCCTTTCTTCCCAGGAAGATTCTAACAAAATGACATGACTGGGGTACCAAATACTGGAGCGAGTGGTGGTGGAGGCCCGTTCAAAGTAACAAGCTCTAACATCGGCATACAACAGCTAAAAGCAAAGAACAAAACAATAAACACTGCTACTCTACAAGACCAGCTATACAACATTTTAACGTGCCCCATATCAGCATTCTCCACAAGGCAGGAAAAAGAAAAAAAGAAGACGGAAAAAACAGGTTCTTTCCCCGCATTCTTCATACCTTGGAGTCTTTGACATTGTCGTGACTAATATCATATATGTAGATAAAATATGAACGTCATTTGTTAAACCAACAATATGTAAAAACTGTTACTGTTTAAGTTTCTTATAAAGCAGCAATTGCTTCTGTAAGCTTACCCCTTGAGGATGATAAAGAATCACATAATTGGATGCTTAGTGGAACAGAAAAACTCGAGGACAAATCTAGACACTTGCCAATAAGCAATAATTAACACAAAGCTACAGCTTAATGGCTTTCCATCATGCACTTATATTTTGATTTGAGAGAAAGAAAGAAACATGGTCCCAAAAAAAGCAATCAAGCCATGCAGTTTACCAATCAAATTGGGAGATACTATGAACATTGATATCAAAAACAATTTCTGCTCTCAAGACAGGAGAGGGTTAGGTACAAGTTACAAAATTGGGATGGATGCGGAGTGTCTAGTTCTCACTCCTGTAATGTAACATACCTAAGTAATATTAGGAGGACTGAGTACCTCCATCAATGCAGATTATAAAGCTAAAAAAGGTCAGCAGCCAATCTAACTACTCTCAACAAGTTGTACAACATCTCTCATGGTAAAAATAAAAAATAAAAAAATATAAGTATGGTAGCTAGGTAAAGCCAAAAGCAAGAAAGTTAAAACTTCTCAGGTCTACACGTTTGACACATTCTCCCTTTTCCTCATCCTATAATGATGGTGTAAAAGGGATTTTGTACTGCGATGAAGAAAATAATTTAGGTCATAACCCATAGATTTCATTTTGTCAAGAAGCTCAAAAGCAAATCGGGCTTTATCTTTTGAACTGAGAAGAACTTTAAGTAAACTGTTACAGACTGGAGGCATCAATCGGTGACCTTTTTCCATGGTGTAGAGAAAAATATCAACTGCCTCATTGAGTTTTTTTTCGGAGCAGAGAGAATAAATCAACTTAACACACCCAGGGGCAGACACAGTGACATCGAACTCCTCAAGAATGGAAAATGTCTTCAGAGCCTCCTCCACTCTGTCTGCCTGACAGAGTCCAACAAGCCAAATGTTATAAGGTGCTGAATCAAAATCTGCCATTTTGGTGTCTATCTCAAGTAAGCTTCTCACTGCCTTCACCAATTCACCGTTTTGAAAAGATTCCTCGGTCAACTTTGATGCTTCACCTTGTAAGCAGCTAAATTCGGCTTACACTCATAATCCTTCATCCTCCCTAACGTTTCCACCGCCTTTTCCGCCTTTTTTAACCTCCAGTAGCCCAAAATCAATACCACAAAGGCATCTGCCGGAACGGGCAACTTCTCATCCCTCAATTCATCAAGGACACTCCAGTACAAATGAAACGAATTACCACTTTTACAGCTCAAAAGCATGTCAAGAATTAAATTATGCGAAAGCCCACTTCGGAAAATGCGCCTCCTGAGCTGCCCAGATGAAGAACCGAAAGCAAATCCGCGGATCTTTCTTCAGTTGGGCCTTGTACTGAAGGACTGAAATTATAACTTCTCGATTAAGGAAAGGAACTAAGTTTTGGAGGGCGGGCCCAATGTGGTGTACGGAATTGATAAGGGCGAGGACTTCATTCGTAATATTCAAATTTTCGAGAGCATTGTCGGACAATGAACAGAAGCTGGAGGACGGGGTGAAGTGTTGTGGTTTGATTGAACGGAAGATTGGGGAATGGAGGAACTTCTGCATAATGGCGACGGAGAAAATGGAATACTCATTTTTTACCACATTTGTGTGTGTTTATGGGAGTGTTTTGGTTTAGCAGTGGTTTTGTAGTCGGAGATGCAGTGGCGGCGGCACATAGAGTGCAGAAAAAATGTGTGTAACGCTAGAACGCTATTGCTCCAAAAGAGCAATTCCCTCTTTTAGCTTTGGGCCTATTTGCTCTTGGGTTGAGCCCAGGCCCAATATGGCTTCTTCAAATACGCTTTTTCTCTAGTAGTTGTACTCTGTTGATACAAAATAAAGAAATCGTGTGGAAGATTGTCATTATTTATGGAGTAGTCGCATTCATAAAAAATGTAGCCGACGTTAAAAGGAATAAGAAATACTTGCAAAACGGAAAATGAAAATTAAATCAACTGTGCAACTGGACTCTTGCTAGTTTCCAAAAATTATCAATAGGTAATGTAGGTTGAATCACAAATATTCAACTTAAAACGAATTCAAATTTCACGTTCAAGCAGCAACCATATTTGCATAAACGGAACCAACTACTGCGAAAACAGCACAACAGCACTCCACCTCCGGATACTCTTTTTTTTTTTTTTTTTTTGAAGAATATGAAGCACAAAACAACTCATTTCTGCAGTTTGCAACTGCATGTATCTGCGTATTCCTTTACACAAATACAGCTTCGATGGCTATTGAGACCTTGCTGGCATTACCATGTGGGGTTAGAAAGTTAACTTCCAACTGAAATCTAACACCAGTGTTCAATGCGAGCAGTCCCAAAGAGTTGGATATACAACTGTCCACGAGTTACTCTCCATCCCAAGTTTCTCTCCGAGATTCACACTTACAGCTGGAACATCGTAAGAGACTCTTGAAACTTCCTAATCTGTTGTCAGAATGTCTTGAGCTACCCCTCTCTTTGTCGCTCAACAACCTACGGTATGGGAACCACCCTCTTAACAAGTGATTTATCCTGTGTTCACAACGTGAAATGATACCGTCCTCTGTCTCAGCACAATCATCTTGGTTCTCCTCTAAATTCCATGTATGATGACCATCATCTTTTTGTCCGTCTTCACAACTGCAAATGCAGGGTTCATGATCAGAATCAGGGTCCTCTCTCTCTGATGGTTCCTTAACCAAATTGTAGGTATCGGAAGCATTATGAACAAACTGCAGCTGATCACCATCCCTGATGCCTAACATTCCAATATAATCGCTGTCGTTCAGTAGCTTCTGGCCTTCATGACAAAGACAAAACTGTCCCCACACATGTTCCCATGAAACACTACCAGGTCCCTTCTTTGGCAAATGATCAAATGCTGCTTCCACTGCCTCCTTCAGCTCCCCAACTGTCCCCGTGCTCGACACCTCAATGTCGAAAGATGAGCCATCCAGTTTGAGAATAGAGAGCCAGAGGGGGTGCTGAAAAAGCTCATGGTAAGAAAGGCTCCGTTTGGGGGAATCAATGTGTGCCATTGGGGGAAGTATACATGACAAGGATTCAGTCGAAAACCGAGGGTCATAATGATCGTCTCCGTGCTCCAAAATCTGCATCCTTACAAACAGAAAGGAAAGAAAGAAACAACTATCCACGGGAAACCCTACAAATAAAAGACCACACAGAATGCAATGGAAAAGCAGGATATATAGAGCTCTTGTTTATTATTATCCGCAAGAAGATTGGTTCCAGGAAATGGAATGTGATTAGCCGATTCTTTGAATGAGATTCTCGATATAGGCAGAGAGAGAGTAGAGAAGAGAATTTGGAGATATTTTTCTGCTCTCGTCCCTCTCTATTCATTGCTTGCCCTCCTCCTCTTCTCGCTCATGACTGTTAAATTTGGTTGGAGCGGAATCAAAACCTCTCATGCATGCGACTTTTATGGCGCGCTGCAAATACCAAATGTTACATTGGATTTGGGCCACAAAACCAATACCAATAATCACCACTCGCCGCATATGTTTTTCTGTTAGCACCTCCGGATACTTAAAGTGTAACACTTCCCAAACTAATTGATACGTATTGAATTTAACTCGATTTTACATAAAGAGTTAAATATATGATTTTTATATTTCAAGTGATACGTACAAAAATGCAAATACATTGCGTGTGAGGTGTAATCTTAATTTTTCAATATTGATTATTTTTGTTCTTTTCTATCCTTAAATAATGTGTTGACATAATATATTGATATTATATATATTTATTTATTTATTTTGAATTTAAATATTTATGTATGACAATAAGTGGATTTGAAGAAAGAAAAGGAAGAAATGAGTAAAATATTTTAATGACAAAACTTTAATGGAAAATATTGATAGCCAAACTTGATTATTAAAAATAAACTCCTAACCAATATTTATACATTTGGCCTTCTCAAATGGACGGTAAAGATTAATTTCAATCTTGTGGTGCGAAGCTCTCAAAATCTCTTTAAAAATAATAGTTAACAGCTCTTACTTTATAAGGAAAAAAAAAAGAGAAGAAGAAGAAGAAGAAGAAGAAGAAGAAGGCAGCGAAGCTGACCATCTTGGCCAGCAAATTTAGATGCAGCTTGCATTTTTACTTAAGTTGTATTTGTTCTGTACCATGTTGATTTATTCATATTCAGTTGTGCAAACCTGCCAACACGATCGGCTAACTCTGGAACATGGCGGTTTTTTTAGTTTTAACCTCAATTTTAACATTTTATAAAGATCAGGGACCGAAATCGTGCTTGAAAAAAAATTGAAAACTAAAGTCGATTTTAATAGTTGACCTAAAGTATGGAAACAAAAGATACAATTTACCCTATATTTTATCAATTGAGCCGGCAAATATTGACCAAATCTACCCAATTTTCAACAATATATAATTTGAGAAGAATTAAAATTCCAAACATAAACAATTCAAAGGTATCTACATATAGTCATTAACCATATTTGGAAGATTATATTCCAAATCTTATTGATTGAGTATATGCATACTATATATGTCAGTTACCATATTTAAAGAAAAGTTTTTACACATAGCATGTATATTTTTATGTATGGATTAAAGATTATAATAAAAAATTAAATTTGATTTAAATAAGATGGGCGACCTGATTTATATATACGTGATATATATGGCTCAGTTTGATCTTATGGTTGCATAATTGATTATTAAATAATGGATTGCGAGAGAATTGATATAAATGCAAATTGTACTGAATTTCAAAAGTACCATCATTTTTATGGTATTGTAAATTATATCAACACAATTTAAAAACTAGTTTAATTATATAAATACTTCTTGCTATTTGTAAAATTAAAAGCACATCCTTTGAGGGGATATTATTGTAATTTATTACAAGGTGTGAACTTGTAGAACTTTTCCCCTAAATAGGGGGCATGTTTATAATTACAATTAAAATTTGAGGGGTGTATTTTTAATTTTTCACAACACAAGGAGTATTTGTATAATTAACAGGACCTCGAAGGGTGTTTGTGTAATTTTCCCTTAAATTTAACTGAAGAAATGGTAAATTACATGTGCACCTCCTTAAAAATTATAAATACACTTGAAAAATTAAATCGACACTTCCTAATTTAATTTCGCAAACAACAGGGGTCAAGATGTGTAGTGGAGTGAGTTGGGCTAGTCCAATCCAAGACCAGATTAAACCAATAAAAAAATTGACTAGATTGGCCCAAGCATGCTTAGGATCGAGCCAGTTCTGGGTTGGTTATTGAAATATGGGACCAATCCAGCCCAATGGCTGAGGACCACCTGTCCTGAGTCAAGCCTGGGCAGACTTGCTGCACCATTTTTTTTTTTTTGTGAAAATAATGCATGGTATATATGTTTCATTTTATTCTCCAATAATTAATTATTCTTGTAGTCTTTTATACTTTTGAAACTCTAAAACTATTATCTTTATTGTTCTACATGTAAATTTTAGTGTTTTCATTCATTAATACTCTTTGTTTATTAAAGTTTATTTTAAATCTTTTTGAGTTTATTATTATCTAAGTTTATTATTGTAAGCTAGTTCATCAAATTATTATTTAAGTTCATTATATAATCTTAACTATTATTTGTGTTATTTAATTTATTATTTATTTTATTTTATAATAACATCATAAATTTACGTAATTGATCAAAAGAAAACATCTATTTCATAAAAAAAAAAAGAGAAAAATAAAATAGGCATATTCATGCCTATTCTTGGTCTAGTCGGGTCATGCCTCATTGGGTCGGTTCATGAATTGGGCCTAAATTTATAAATGGGCCCAATTGGAGCCCAGTTAAAGGCCTAGGACCACTATAGGACCCGTCTTGAACAGTAGTGGGTTGGTCTTGGACTAGATTTTTTCGGACTGACTCGTGTCAGTTTTGAATCGATTCGGCCCACTGTACACCTTGAGGCAAAGATTGTTTGTGCTATGAGACCCAACCTCAAAATTATCCATGTAATTTAACCTTAAAAAATTAAAAACATATTTAATATACATAATGAGTAATTAAATATAAAAGAATCCAGGTGGAATTATAAGCTAAAAATTACAACTTTTTACTAAGACGCAATTTGATATAATTTAATCATAAAAAAAATATTACTAAAAAATCAATCAAATGGTACAAAATTCACATTTACACTCGAAAAACATATTTAACATATATTAAATATAATAAAATAAAATAAAATAAAATTTAAAGTAGAAAATTCCATCCACATAATAAACCAGGTAGAGTGGGATTGGGACAATGAATTGCAAGTAGAAAAGAAACGTGGTGAAATACAACCTCTTCCACTCATTCAACGTTAAATTCTCCTCTATAAAACCTGTCCCACCCCCCAAGTATTCTCAGATACATCCGTCTTCCTCTCCTCCTCTTACTGCCTCAGCCTTTTCTAGCTTTTCTGTCTTTTCTCTATGAGAGATTAAAAGAGAGATCAAATCTTTGTGAAAAGTAAAAAGGCTGTTCCAATCATGTTGGTTTACCAGGATCTTATCTCTGGTACTTTCCCTTTTCCTATTTTCTTTGTGTTGTTCGAGTTATGTAATTTTTGGCTTTTTTCTTCTTTAAATTCTGTTTGTATTTCATTGCTTCTGTGTGGTTATTTTGATGACGGAGAGTTTGTTTCTCCTTTTCTTTGTGCTGAATTTGGAATTATGTGTTGCTTTTTATTGGGGATGATTTCATTATTTTCGAAAACTTGAAGATTGATCTGAACATGGATGGGCTGCCTGAAATTTGGTTCGTGAATTGATGGAGTTTGTATAAGTCGCGGTTTGGACATGAAATTTTAAATTACTTTTTGGATCCCAAGAATTTAGGTGCTTTCGTTTGATATGTTGTTGTGCTGCTTAAAGATTAATGAGGGTCTGCAGTGTGAGTTTTCGGGGTTTATCCATTCTGATATAGGCACGAATCGAAACGGGCTTTTGCTGTTTGCCTAAATTATGTTACGAATTCATAATTAGAGCTAATACGCAGGATTCAAAGTTTTCTTAATCAATCTGAGTTCCCTTATATATGATTGATTTGCATGATAATTGCTAAAGTCTGTCTATTAATTTTTAGGTGACGAGCTTCTTTCTGATTCTTTCCCTTACAAGGAAATCGAGAATGGGATTTTGTGGGAAGTGGCAGGCAAGGTAGGAACCATCAAAATCTTTTCTTTGTAGATTTGATATTGGTTTTTATGTTGTGAAGTTTTTTGGTTGGTTAGATTAATTTTTCTGCAATGTTTCATGTATAGTGGGTCGTTAAAGGCGCGGTTAACGTAGATATTGGGGCCAATCCTTCTGCCGAAGGTGGGGGAGAAGATGAAGGCGTTGATGACCAAGCCGTCAAGGTTGTCGACATTGTGGACACCTTCAGGCTTCAGGTAATTCATGACATGGTTTAAGCTGCTCGTTCTTTGTTCTTGTTTTATTCCTTTGAAAAATTGAACTACTATTTCTCTACTTGTGTATTTTAATACTTTGTGGTGGTTGTTTCCAGGAGCAACCTGCTTTTGATAAGAAGCAGTTTGTTGCTTATATCAAAAAGTACATCAAGAATTTGACGCCCAAGTTGGCATCCGAGAAGCAAGAGTCGTTCAAGAAAAACATCGAGGGAGCTACTAAGTTCCTTCTCTCGAAACTGAAGGATCTTCAATTGTAAGTGAATTTGTACTTTCATAGATTATTTCCACTTTCAAGAATCTCCATTCTTACAAAGAAATCCGCGTGGGTTAATTGCATTTTACTCCCTGTGAAAATATTAATAAATAGAAAATCCCCCTAAATCAGGAAAAACGCAACGTGACCCCTGAATCACTGCCTCCGGCACCAAACGCTTTCTTATCCCCCTTAAATTGCTGTTATCTGTTTCTATCATCACAACAGGGCCTACTTGCATTGAACCTAAGTTTACAAAGGGAGTCATATATACGCATTATGTTTCAAGTGATATTGGTGAAACAAACTTCATGTTGAAAGTTGTTGATCATCTTCCCATTAGTACGTGCATAATATGACGTTTAATTTGATTGATAACAGTTTTGTTGGGGAGAGCATGCACGACGATGGGACGGTAGTGTTTGCATATTACAAAGATGGCGCGACTGATCCAACTTTTCTGTACTTAGCCTATGGGCTGAAGGAGGTGAAGTGTTGATGACGGACAAAAGTGCAAGTTTTGCACCCGCAAGTTTGATATAGTTGAGTTTTGTTTATTTTACTTACTGTTTTTTATATACTTCTAGTTTTAGTTTTAGTTTTGAGTTTGCAATGTTTACGGATTAGAATTTTGAGTTGCGACGTTTTGGTTAAAATACACTTCTGCAGTATATTAGTTATACGGAATGAATTTTTGGTTCCGATTTTCTTTTCTGATACTTCAAAATTGATGGATTGAATTTTATATTATAAATAATATTAAAATCTTTATTGTATTTAATTATAATTACGAATAATTTAGTTTCAAATATAAAAATAAGTAAATAATAAATAAATTAAAATTAAGGTGATTAATAAGTTAAAAATACAAAAATATATTGAATACGAAAATAAATTTGAAGTGTAGAAAAATGAGAATATCTTTTGGATAAAAGCAATGACGATACATTTATCTAAATTTAAGTAACAAGTAAACAATAATTTTTTTAGTGGCAAAATAAAATTTCAAAGAGACTATAGAGATATGGCAGTCAAAATAAGCAGGATTATGTGTTTAAGAAATAAATCAATAAATTATAAATAGTTAAAACTTTAAAATAAATGAATAATTGAAATTTTAAAATTAAAATAAATCAACAAATATAAAAATATTAAAGTATTATTTAATATTAAAAATAAATTTTAGATTATATTACTAACCAATTTATCTTAACAAGTTGGTAAATCTTTTTTAGATAAAGACAAATAATATTGCACTTATGTATATTTAACTAACAATATTAGGAAGTATAAGAGAAGTGAAATTAAAAATAAATGTGTAAGATAATTTGGAATTTGGTTAAGGGGAAGAGATGGAAGTAAAGTAAAATTCAATTTATATATGAAATTCATCCGGAGTCCAATTTTAATTCCGTTCAGAATTGGGTGAAAATGTGGAAGTATAAGGCAAAAATGACAAAATAAGTACAATTTTATTCTTATTCACCCTATTACTCATATATATATATATATATGTATATTATAATTTTTCTCTGAAATTATTTTTGGTACCAACAAGGGTACTGATGTTTAAACTCGAATTCGTTATTTGAAATATTGTTAGTAATTTTTATTTTGTTTAAACTAAACAGTTTAAAATAAATGAACATTACTCATTTTGATTAAAATTTTTATTAATAGAAAATATTCTTCTTCTTATTTGATTAATATTTTTATTAATAAGATTTTTAAATTTTTATATACTAAAATCATACTAATATAATATTAATTTTTTTATTTTCTAATACAAAAAATGAAAAGAAGAGTTATATAGGAAATTACAAAAATTAATTTTTTCCTCTCAATCTATTTCTCGAAATATTTGAGATTTGTTTCCCTTCCAATCATACCAAACAACTTGAAGGAAAATTATTATCTTTCCTTCCCCCTCAGCCTTCCACTTTTCTTTTTCTCTCATTTGAATCAAACGAAACCTTAGTTATTTAAAAAGAAATAGAGGATTGGATTTTACATCTAATTTCTCAATAAATAAAATTTTAGAAAATAGAGTAGAAATATTAACTTTCTTTTTTTTTTCTCCGTGTTCTGATTATGTTATCCTATCTATTGTATTTCCCAGCAACTGATTTAGAAATTAAATCCAAAAAAATAATTTTGTGAAATTCTATTATCAAAGTCTATCCCAATTTCAAATAGTTATTAAATGATCAATATTAATATATGAGCTAGGCCTAATATTCTGCATCCTGCTAAACCACGACCATGAACGACCACAACCACCAACCTTTTGTGTACATTTACACTAACAGCCTTATTGAGACTTAACTAATTATTACATTCATTAGATGATGTCGCATTTCATCTATGTCATACATCGGATGTGTATATAACTTTAGTAGGTGGTTGACAATGATTGTCAAGTCGACTAAACTTACTAGAGAGAAATCGTCATATCTAAACCTTTGAGGCTTGATTCGTAGAATTGGTATTCATCGACTCTGATAGTATGGGATTTAGTTCTCGACTTGAGGAATCACAACAGTCACATACATGTCTTGGACTTGACGAGAGATGAGCGTGTCTTTGATGTGGTCATTATAAGCATTGCTTGGTTCAGTCATGGCATGTAGTAAAAACGGTGGATTTCAAGATAGAATATATCACCTCTCATTAAATGATAGTTAAGTTTCATATGCGCTCTGAGATGTGTTTGAAGCTCCTTAAGTTTGTAGCTACAATGATCTACATAGAGAATGATTTTCTATGTAGATCAATAGAGTAAACGTTTCTCGAGTATTCAGTATAGCTGTCTAGTCCAGAATTGGAACCGATGCCCAATTCCATATCCTAGACTTAGACTGAGAGACAGTTGATAGATGGACCATACATGTATGGTACTTGGGAGCCTAAATATTCACAACACATTCTCCTAGTCTGTAGTGGCATAAACGATTTCTAGACGGTCACTCATGGTGGCGGGCGCTTTTGATTAACCAGGCGCTTCTAGATTAATGGTTAATCAGAAGCAACTAATTAAATTATATTTAATTCGTTAATTGTGTTGAATACAAGTCTAAGTCTTGTTAAGTGTGAACCTAAAGAGTCACACACAAATCATTACAAAAGTATAATTAATTTGAAAGTAATTCTAAACAAATAAATTAATTTAATTTGATTATATTAAATTCGTGGAAATTAAATTATTAAACAATTGAATCATTTGTTGGAAAGTCAATTTGATGGATAGCTTAAGATTTAATTAAATATATGGAAGCTCAAGATTTAATTAATTGGATTAATTAAATATTAAACTTAATACGATTAAGTTAATTGGAATTATTTTAATTAGTTAATTGAATTAATTAATCAATAGACTGTGCTTTAGTTTATTTAATTTGATTAAAATAAATTGATGGGCTTTTGTTCGATTTTAAATTACAGTAAAACCTCTATAAATTAATAACCTTGGGACCATAAAATTTTATTAATTTAGAGAGATATTAATATATCGATAAATTAATATTTTATTAATTAAAAGATAAACTTTTTAAATTCAACAAATTTAGTATATATATATTGAAAATAAATGAATTCATATATGCATCAACCAATTCTTTTGTAACTAATTAAATATATTCATGTATAATATCAATTTATTGTATACAATTAACTTTATATTCATGGATGCATGTATTAATTTATTGAAATTACTTAAGTATACATATTTACATTAATTCGTTGCGCTTAAATAACTATTATAGCTAATTAAATATATTCATGCATGATGAATAAAACATATACTATATAAATCTCAATATGAAAATAAAATAATTCATAACACCCAACCATGTCTTCTCATTTAAAAGGCATGGCAAAATCATCCATGAATGATTAAATGCGTAAAACATTACAAACTTCATAATTAATATTTATATTTGTAATATTTATGAATTATTAATTTAGAGTTTTAATCTGACCTAATATTTATAAAGAAATTTTTCAAAAAATTATTATCTTATTAACTTATCGAATTTGATGATTCTTTTACAAAGGCCCAAGTTGAGAACGGAAGATTTTATTATTTTAAAAAATTTATTAATTTATAAAGTATTAATTTATAGAGGTTTTTCGATAGTTGAA
This sequence comes from Sesamum indicum, assembly GCF_000512975.1. Lineage (NCBI taxonomy): Eukaryota > Viridiplantae > Streptophyta > Magnoliopsida > Lamiales > Pedaliaceae > Sesamum > Sesamum indicum. The sequence goes on from NC_026154.1 coordinate 12,382,018, forward strand.
TTAATTTAAGATGTCAATGCAGTTAGGCTATGTATATGTGGAAGGATTTTTAGTCATTGCAGCTTTAGACTAATGTTAAAATTCTCTATAGAGGCAATGTGCTCTTTTTGTAAAATACAAGATGAGGGTTTAAAATGGTATACTTTTTTTCGCAGAATCTTTTTTAAACCTTTGAATAATACAGGGGATATTTTGCATATAACCTCAAGAAATAATGTCTTTCTAGATGTAAGATTTTAGACAGTTATAAAAATTGAGAGAAGTTTTAAGAAAGATCATTATATAAGTCTAGAAGCTTATAGGATTTGAAAATATTTTTAAAGAGGTTTTGAGAGCTTCGCACCACAAGATTGAAATTAATCTTTACCGTCCATTTGAGGAGGCCAAATGTATAAATATTGGTTAGGAGTTTATTTTTAATAATCAAGTTTGGCTATCAATATTTTCCATTAAAGTTTTGTCATTAAAATATTTTACTCATTTCTTCCTTTTCTTTCTTCAAATCTACTTATTGTCATACATAAATATTTAAATTCAAAATAAAAAATAAATAAATATATATAATATCAATATATTATGTCAACACATTATTTAAGGATAGAGAAAGAACAAAAATAATCAATATTGAAAAATTAAGATTACACCTCACACGCAATGTATTTGTATTTTAGTATGTATCTGTTGAAATATAAAAATTATATATTTAACTCTCTATGTAAAATCGAGTTAAATTCAATAGTTGCTCTCATGAAAACACTAATATAGGAAAACCCCTTAAAAGAAAACTCAAGAAAAAGCAAAAATGCAAATTGCTTCCTGTCAAAAGGACGGAAGTGCAAGTTTTGCACATGACGAGTTTTATATAGTTGAGTTGCTTATTCTACTTACAATTTCTTATATACTTCTAGTTTGGGAAACCTATGAAGATGTCAAAAAGCTAAAAACTTGGAAAGAATTAGAGCAATTGTCTGTCATGTTGAAGAAAATCGTTCAATTTTCTTCAAAAGCAATAGCGTCGAGGCTAGAAAAGTATGGATGTACTTTGTTGATTATTTACTTGAAGGGATTTCATTGGATCCATTGAAACACAGGGATAGTCGCTCTGCAGCTAACGAAGAAAATAAATAGAACGCGGAGAAAGTAGCATGGAAGCGACTGAGATGGCGATGAAGGCAATGCATTTGGAAAGGGAGTGGAGCTGATGGAGACGAAGATTGAGAATTGCGAGATGAAAAACACTTTTTCGTTCATGAAATCAGAAGTTGCAGAGAGAATTTGGGTAAAATTGGGTCCGAGTAAGACAAATAGGAACGGGTATAATACCAGACCCAAACCAAATCATTTTAAGTTAATGGGCCTTGGTCTCGGCCTGGCCCTGATTTAAAAGTACGGGAATGGGGCCGGATCTGGACTCGTTACAATGGGTCTGGGTTTGGCAACTAAAAATAAAAAATCTAACAAAATTTGAAATAAAAAATCATACAGTAATCAAGTCTGAAATTGTTTTGTATTGTAATAAATGCAAATCTATAAAACTCATAATATATTTTATGTTAAATTTTTGATAGAGCAATATTCATAAAATCATTCCACTGAGGAAAAAAAATATTTTCATGGAAGAACATGGAAAGATTAATTAGATTTCGATAGTAGGAGAAATTAAATTAAAATATTCGGAAGCTTAGCAACTAAATTCTTAAATAAAATAGTAGCAATTCAATTTTACAACCTGAATAACAGTGAAAGACTAAAAAGAAAATTTGATTAGAAAATATAAGGAAAAAAAAAACCCATCAATTTGCATACCTATTATTCCATAGTCCACACCTATTATTCAATAAGAATTTTAAATAAATAAATCCAAAATTTGATAAATAAAATATTATTATTGGATTAAAAATTTATACTCATTTAAAGATTAAGTAGAGAAATTATGATTATATGGTTGACAAAAAAAAAAAAGAAAATAATATGAAAGGGTTATTTTAACTAAAGACATATTTAAATAGAAAATCACTAATAAATGAAACAAACAAAAGCAATCAATGGGACATAAAGAAACAAAGATAATTAAAAAATAAAAATTAAAGAAACTTCAACTAAACACTCCGGAATTCATAAAAAAGAGTAAAATATAGAAATTATACAACGGCAAAACTTTGAAGAAATAAAGAATAATTTCTAAAAGAAGAAAATAATATTACTAAAAAACAAAGAGGAATACAATTTAAAATATATAAACTTGGATATAAGAATATAAATGATTGGATTATTGAAAATTTTATTTGATGGATAGTTTAAAAATTAATTTATTGGATTAATTAATTTTGGACTTGATACTTTTAATTCATCAAACTAATTTATTAGGCATGGTTTAATTAATTGATTGGATCCATTAATTAGTATTTGAGTTTTAGATTTATTTAATTAGATTAAATAAAGTATTGAATTTAATTGGATTAAAATTAATTGTATTAATTATATGTCTAATGGATCTTGGTTGGGCTTAATTTAATTTGATTAATTTAAGTCAGTTCCTAACTTGAAGTCCAAACCCATTTGAAAAAAGTTGAAGCAAGTTAAGAAGGAGTTGAAACTCCTCTACATGTAAGCATGATGGACGGCTATGATGTAGTAAAAGGGATGATTTTTCTCATCATGGTGGGAGGTTGTATGCGTGTCAGTGTGTGTGAGGTTACTTTGGAGGTCAACTTTGAAGTTTGAATTTTGAATTTCATTTGTATCTAAAATACGAAACTACACACATAATTCTCATGCATGCTTACTCTCTCTCTCTCAATATCACTCACGAAATTACAGCCCTAATAAGCTCTCAAAATACTCTCCTACTTGTTCTACTTGAATTTGATTCAAGGTTTGAATATTAAACAATCCAAAAGCATTAAATAATATTTGTTTGAAATTATTTTCTTTTCCCTGTTCTATCTAGCAATAGACTAAAAACTTTAAATCTACTTTTTGATGTAGACAACTTAGAGGAATTCTACCTTAAATTTTCACGTAAACGGAATGGGAGAATATAAAAGAAACAACGCATGCTTCTAGTCGTCTTAAAAAACAAGGTAGTTTTCATTTAAATTTTTGTATTTTTTTATTTTCATCCTCTAGCCACATGTCAAATATGTTTATCTTTATTATGCTTTTGACAAATACCAAACACTAAGAAACTTCAAAGGGAACACCCCTTTAAAATCATTTTAAATTCTTCAATTTCCATGCTTCCACCGCGGTCCCAAGCTGTATTGATTCTTTTAGTTGTTGAACATGGTGTTTTCTAAGACCATGGCGAACACCACATGAGATATGATATGGCAAAACTGCTTCTTATAGAGACCTTCAAGTATGGGGAAGTCCTGCTTATGTCAAGATACCAATAGGAGACAAACTGGATTGAAAACTAATTTGTGCAGGTTCATCGATTATCCAAAGAAAACTGCGGAGTATTATTTCTACAACCTCTTGGAACAAAAGATATTTGTTTTGAGAAATACAATGTTCCTAGAAAAGGATTTTCCATCGGCTACTTAACTTGAGTAATTGCTCCTTGAGGAGTCAAGTGAGGTGAATTTTCAAACAATGACAACATCCTTACCCCCGTAGTTTCGACTTATGAGATTCCAACTCTCCAGCCAGAGTGTCTCAAATGCCTATGAGATACGGTATGCTGGGCTGGCCGATTAAATTGAATTAGTGATTCAAAGATATAGGGAAAGGTGATGTCAGATATAAATTTAGAAAATGACTTGAGGCTACGAAATTCTAGATAGACTCAATGGCCTCCAAAATGTATGGACCTTGGTAGACCCACCTAAAGGAGATAGGCCCGTGGGCTGTAAATTGGTTTACAAATAGAAAATTGGAGCCAATGTGAAGGTTACAATGTTCGAGGCTAGGTTAGTAGCGAAGGATTATACTTAGAGGTCGGCATGAAATATGTGGAAACCTACTCGGTGGCCATGGCCTAGTACATTCGGATTATGCTTACTATAGCTGCATATTATGACTATAAAATATGGAAGTTGGATGTGAGAACAATGTTCCTTAACAGTTGGAGGGTTTATATCTATTGAAGAAGAACAAAAGGTTTGTCGTCTCCAATGGTCCGTTTATAGGTTGAAACAAGCTTCCCGAAGTTTGAAATATTTGTTTGACAAAATAAAAAAGGGTTATTATTTTGTCAAGAACAAATTTGTACTTGTGTATACAAGAGGTCAGTGGGAATTTAGTTGTATTTCTAGTGCTTTACGTGAACGACATCTTTGTTATTGAAAATGATATGAGGATGTTAGTTGATATGAAAGCATGACCATTACTCAATTCTCCATAAAGGACTTAGGTAAGGATTCCCATATCCTTGGGATGAAGATCTATAGGGATGGATCTAAGAGGATACTAGGAATGATCTAAAGGAAGTGGATCGATCACGGAAGGGCAGCAAAAGCATGAAAAATTAAATTAAATCAAAATAAAACATGTAAATACCCAATCAAGGGGTGTATCATTGATCTTTCCTGATCATTCGGTATATATAAAATAAATATAGGCCAAGAATAATACAAGAAAAGGAACGAAGGGCGCAAAAAGAAAAATAAAACCATATCCTTATTGATTTGTTGAACGGACTACAAACATTGATTCCTTCGCTTAAACTGAGATCTCAACATAGAAATCCAAAGATGTCCACGCTTCCACTAACAAGACTTGACCTTCTGGTGCCAGCAAGAACGATTATGGAAGAAATCAAATAAGCATTATTCAATTAACGTTATTTGATCTTCTTGAATTTTCTTTAATCCAAAGAAAAAATGATGGAGAGAAAAGAGAAAAAAATCGAGGCTAAGGAGGAGAGTTGTATTTGGCTCCTTGAGATTTGAGGATATATATATATATATATATATATATATATATATGACCAAGTCAAAGTACTCCAAAGCCTTGGGCTTGTGTTCAATTGATCGGTTTCAATTTAATTAAAATTAAATGAAGCCTATGGCTAATGGACATTAATTAAATCAAATTCAATTACAAGCCCAACATTAAACTCCATATATTTTAATACAATTAAAAGATTCAAGCCCTTTATCTCTCTTTCAATTTATAAATCCAATTTATAATTAATTGGATCAAGTCCAAATGAGTTAATCCAATTAATTTAAGGACTAACTAAAAATTTTAATTAATCCAATTGATTAAAATTTCAAGTCATTCATCCAATGGATTGATCTAAATAAATCATCCAATCATTTATTCACTCCAAGAATTAATTTAATTCAATTCTTCTAAAATTAATTCTAAATTAACTCCATCCCATTCTAGTGGTAAATACGTGTCTCTTTAAGTTCACCTTCGACTAGACTTAGGCATGCGTGACCAACATAATTAATTAAATTAATTATTTTCGATTAACTGATAATAAAAAATAGTCCATTACCCTGGGTGATAGTCTAGCAACACTCCATGACACTAGAGACTAGATGAATAGTGACGTGAATATTTAGGTTTCGAGTCCGTACGAGAATGGGCCTTCATCAACCATCTCCTGGCCTCATTCTGGGACACAAAATTGGATGTCGGTTCTCATCCTACACTAGGCATCTATACTTATAACTCAAGTTTCAAGTCGAAGTATAGTGCATTGTTGTGTGGTTTGGTGGTGGAACCACAAACTGCATAACATTTGATTCGAAAGAGTTAAGGAGGAATTTACCTAGCGTTTCAATCTTCTTTTCGGGGAAAACTCAATCCATCACTACTATCATTGTGAGGGGCCATTGTTCACCATTTATCGCAAAATTTCATTATTTCGATCACCGTTGGATGTTTATTTAGATTTTTTTATTTTCAATCGATTATAGTTAATTTTCATATTTTCTACAGTTATTGTTTGAATTTAATACTTTTCATATCATTGCTAAGGTGTTAGGCTATTTTTTAGCCGAATTTCATGGGTTCCTGAAATATCCCTTACTTTTAGCTTGTTTTAGGTTTATTTTACCTAAATTAGAACGCTTTCTTTGAATAACTACAAATTTTATTACGAGAGACATTCAAGAAGACTATGTTAATATATCAAATATTAAAAATTATTTTTCTTTAATAATTTAGAATTTAAATGAAATGGTCATTTAACAAATATTACAGTATACATTGTATAACTTAATTTTATTTATTTTAAATGGCCTTACATCGAAACCATCATTAGAGGCGTGCACATCCATGTTGTATACCTTTAGCTATTTATATTTTTTGTTTAATTAGTTTCTTATCTTATATTATAATACTACAAATACACATTAAACATACAGAATATTTTTAAAATTTATATTTGAAGATCAAAATAAAATGAAAAAAAGGAGCTATGGTGGGTAGCTTGAGCGTATCCAATCAGTTTGAAATAGTAAAAGAGCTGGCATTGTCTCTTTTCCCAAAAAGTGTCCAAGTACAGTGTGTCAGTCTCCGGATTCATGTACCAATTAACAAACAAATAGTTCAAGTACATGCAACCAGTTTTGGCTATAAAATTCTTGGTGACAATATCAAATAATATTTTTTAGATTATTATTAATAATATATATTAAGTGACAATAATATTAATTTTACTATGACATAATTATTAATGACAAGAAGTATATAAATTTGTAAATATGAATTAATGCTGCATCGATATTAACCACAATCATATATTTGTCACTTATTATTTTTAGTAACAATTTTATACACGACTTCTTGATACATTTATATTAACAACTTATTCTTGTTAATAAGATATTTCTAGTTCTCCTCATGACTGAAAATTCTCCCACCGTTGGACCCTCATCAACTATTGATCCTACGCCATCGGATCCGTAGCACTATAGGAATTATGGGGTGGGTTGTCCCTGAGCAGCGCATGGATGCCTGTCAGACTGTCGCCTTCGACGACGACCACCGCTCGCATGGGGAGATCACCACTCATAAAGGACTCAAGGTCGTCTAGTTCTCGAAGGCAAAAATCAAAAGTTAGCAGCCCCATTCAAGTACTCACTTTTCAAAAACTTTTATCACAGATCTCCCGTCATGCAAAGCCTACAAAAATTCATGTACGGATTGGGATATAAAGGTGATTTCTCCATCGGCACAATTAATGTCAAGCATGTCCTGATTCGGCTCACTCTAGAATATGAATATACAAAGATATCGATGAAGAGAATTTGGTATCCTAATGACTTCCCAATGCAAATCCTAAGGGAACCCTAGCTTCAATGCTAATAAAGGTTCTCCCATTGTTCCTATTCCGGTGAGGGTTTTGGTGCTTATGGTACAGTTCTTCAATAAGAATGCCCTATTTAGCATCGATAAAATGTTTAGTACGCCATTGAGAATTGATGAGTCCATTGCCAACCTTGTCTGCTCAAGTGTCACCAATGTTTGTGTGGAAGTGAATTTGTTTGGAGCTATGGAGAAGGAGATTGGATTGGGTATTAGAGCCGCCACAGTAGTCCAACCAATCATTACAAACGCCTCCCACATTACTTCACTTTGTGTCATCACCTTGGACATTGGTTGGTCGACTGCAAAGATAATCCTCAAAAGAAAGTTATCATTGAGAAACTAACTCAAGAGAAAGATCTTAGAAAATTATTGGAACAAAAATAAGGGGAAAATGTGGTGAGTGTATTAGTCCTTAGAAATCCAATAGGCGCAAGTACATTAGGTCGCCAACCCTGGCACCACGAATACAGGGGCAGAGGCACGACAGACTGCCACCACAGTGCAATCCTACCTAAATGACAAGGCGACCGACTGTCAAGAGGCAAATTACCCTAACCTGGACACAGACAACAAAGTGGATAACACATGTGAGGCCACACGAATAGGAGTGGCACAACAAGATCCATCGGCCTACAACCATCTTGACGAGGACAAAGTGGTGTTCCAGACTAGTGATGATTTAGAGAAGACGAAGGTTGGCTGATCTAGTAGCTATTGGTCCAGCCACCAATCTAGTCAACAAGAATACTCAATTTGTAGGGAAGTCTGCTAATCAAGATCCAATGGTATCGGAGGATGATTTAAACTTGGCAGATATGATACTTTTGCCTGATCGGAAAGAAATATATAAGCCTATGTTCCTGCATACAATGATGAAGCTACTTGAATATAGATCGTTCATAAGCATAACCAGTTGGTAGACGTGTGGGATGCTGGTCGAGCCAAGGAAAGAGGAAAATCCAAGGACGTCCACTTCCAACGTAAAATCCAAGCTAGAAGCATAACGAGGTCCCAAGCAAACTCCTTAAGTCTTTGTCAATGAAGTGCCTTATATGGAACACTAAAGGGATAGGGAATAAGTTGACTTAATAAAGATTGAAAAGAATCAAGAAAAGAAATAAGTTAAAAGTAATTATATCACTGGCTCATTGTTTGGTTTATGTCAAGTGATTGCTAATTGGTTGTGATTGTTAATTGTAACAACCAAATCTGGCTTTTAATCTTGGAGGTATTACATTGGAGGCCTTACGTGATGATGAACAATTCCTTCGTATCTGGCTATGTTTTCCGAAATAGCTTGACCCATGGTTCGCTACTTGGGTTTATGCTAAATGTGGTACAGCGGAGCGAAGTGAGTTATGAATGATCTGAGGGCATCTTAGGTACTCAAGAAAGCTAGTCAGTGGTGATTTCAGTGTCATTCTTTCAGGAGTAGAACAAAAGGGGGAACAACGCCCAACATTACCTCATTGACAGATTTTGCAAATATGGTGATTGACGTAAGGCTGATTGATGGGGGGTTTGGGGGCAGTCTATCTACATGGTATCAGTGACGAACATCGCAATGATTAGGCAGTGTGTTCTTGTTGCTAGCATAGAGAAAGTTTAATTTAGTTACAAAGGTTATCCATCTCGTGATAACGGAGTCCAAATACCGATTGATGCTTGTCGTGGTCAGGCTGGAGACAAAAACAGTCTCATCCTCATTCTGTTTTATGCACATGTGGGTGAAACATTCGGGTGTTTTAGACTAGATGGATTAGTTTGGGCTATACTAATGATCAACACCGTATGCGGCGGTTACAACATAAATTATTTCAGTTGAATTTGGTGGAATAAAGAAGTCTTTGGGAATATGCAAGATAAAGTGGCCAAAGAGGAACATGAGGTGACTTGGAGAGAGAGAGATTTAAGCAGGATCCGCCTTATGATAACTTTGTGGCTACGAACCATGTGCCTGCTTAGTTGTTGCACGCTTTAGTTATTAAAGAGATATTTTGGACAAAAAAAAGTAGGCTTATAAGGGAATGAGTGATGGTGAACGTGGTACAAAGTACTTTCACTCACTCACAAGGAAGAATATAATGCAAAATCAGGGTCCATGGAATCGAGGTGGATGAGACATACACTACGGACCACAGTCAAGTATAGGAGTCGGTTGTCACATTCTTTGAACAGCTTTTTACTGACGACAGAGATATGCCGTCAACGCCCGAACTAGACCATTTTGCAGCATGTAATCAACCTAGTCATGACAGACCGTTTGTTTGAGCAATTAATGCTAGAGGATAGACGAGCAACGGTCTTAGGTATTCAGGTGGATAGTGTCACGAGACTTGATGGATTAATTTCAAATTTTATCAACACTGTAGGGATATTGTTCAACATAGCATGCACACATAATGGAGTTCTTTTATGGTCAGTCTATGCTACGAGCATTTAAAGCCACCATAATTGTTCCCATACAAAGATTACATATCCCACCACATGGAAGGAGTTCCACCCCATAAGTTTGTGCTACATCACAAATAAGGTTTGCATCACGACCATGCATGGCAAACCAACTAGCATTGGTAAATACGAGTGGGTTTGTGTTAGGCCATTTGTTGAGAGACAATGTGTTGAGGGTACATGAATTAGTGTATGCAATAGACACTAAATAAAGATTCCATAACATCATCATCAAACTAGACATGGCAAATGCTAATGGTTGTTTCTTTATGCGGTATTACAGAAGCTTGAATTCATCTTACCTAGATTACACTCTTCAAGAACGTGGTAGAGGAAGTGTTATTTCTTTTTGTTGGTGATGAGGAATAGATAGGATTCTTTGAGTCAAAATATGGATCATGACAAAGTGATCCACAATCACTAGCATTGTTTATCTCAATAGCAAAATATCTATCTTGAGGGTTTGACCAATTATTCGGGTAGCATCCCTTAATGTATTATAATGTCCAAGGTGAGGCTAAACTCTCCAATTTGGATTACACTAATGATTGCGTTGTTTTTACTGAAAGTAAGCCATCTAGCTTTACAAGAATGATGGACTTTGTCCACCACTATGAGCAGACTTGGGGCCACAAGTACATAACGTGAAAAGCTCTTCATGATTATTAATTTAGCGGCAATGTGACAGATCCTCCGAGTAAAGAGATACACGGGCTTTTAGTTCAGAAAGTTGTCGATCATATATTTGGGAACGTTGTTACATAAAGGAAAGGTAAAGATTGATTTATTTGATGATGTTAATGCTGGAATATGTGGTTTTTTATGCAACGGTTAGAGATAAAAATATCGTCACAAGGGGGAAGATTAGTGTTGATCAGTTCAATGTTGCAAGAATGCCACTGCACCTCTTTCACATTTTTCAATCGTTAGCCTTAGTTCTAGGACAGATGGAGAAGCTCATGACGCAATTCATTTAGGGCTCTAACTTCTTTGTTTCCCACTTGCATTGGATGAGATGGTGGCGGCATTGTCTTTCCACAATGGAAGGATGGCTCGGGGTTCGTGCCTTGCAGGATATTATAATGGTGTTTTATGGAAGTTGTGGTAGCGGTTCTGGCAAAATGTGTCTCTTTGGAGATGATGTCTGAGTATTTTCCACTTTAACATCCGTTGAATATCAAATTACGGTGTCATGGGTCAACTGTATGACGCTGACTATGCCTTGTGAGGGAGGAGGCGGAACAACACATATATTAGGTACTTGGTGATGACAATATAAGTTTTTGGTTTAATGATTGGCTGGGGGATTTCTCCCTCAACCAGCTCATGGGGAAAGTGGAATGTGGCTTAGAATCTGTTATAGAATATTAGAAGAATAGTGTGTGGGATCTTATGTAGGAAGCGGTCGAATTCCCATGAGAAGTGGTAGATCTAGTGGTTGTGGTCCAAACTATGCGGGTGAGTGTGACTGGCTATAGAAAGACATGACCAACGATCATTTCACTATCGCAATCCCCTGGCGTATTAAGAGTGAGCCAGGGAAGGATCTAAAACTAATGGTTGATACTTCAGAAGGACAATTACCCCTATAATGGTGATTTTTTTTTTTTTGCTACTGCTGAATGCCATCATCCTAGTACACAAATGGATATAATGACAGGGTGCCTCGTCAACATCTAAATGCCAGTGTTGCACTAATGTGGGCTCTCACCTCTGGTCTTGGATTCCATTAAGAGACTCGGCGAAACACAAAATTCGGACATTTGCTAACAAGCGAGTCATAAATAAAGTGTTAGAATTCGTTCAGCGACTGCATGCAGTGGGGCTGAGAAGGCCGTTGTAGTGAAAAAGTGAGTGAAAATTTTTCAAATCACATCAGGCAGACTTGGTAAGAGTTGACAAAGTGTGTGCCACACTATGACATCCAATAACAGAGACAAAAATCAAGCTTGCATCTCAGTCTTGGCTAAAATCCTTGGATGTTTTTTTTTTTTTACAAGACAATTATGCAATCTAGCTTTACGTTACTAAAATATATCTCACCTCCTTACTTTCATGCTTAGCAGAATAACTAAGCTGAAAAGTGATCTTGTTGTACTCTCTCCAAACACTAACATTGAGAGAAGAGTGGAAACATACTAACTTATACTGTAAGGGATTTCTTCAGATATTTCTCCACTTATATCAGAGTAAGGAAGACACTCGCCTATAATCCCTCATTCCCTCTTGCACTTTGTGTCATGGATTACCGTGCATTTTCGGTGGAAAGCGTGGCACCCGCCGTATCAATATCTTGACAACGATCAGGGACAGATTGGCTGAAGCTTAGCACGGATAGAGGCAACGCTGCTGGTTGAGCTAGTACGGGCAGCTTAATTTAGGATGGTGAAAGGACCATGGCGACACTTTTAGAGATACCCGAGAACGGAGCACAACATATATGAAGAGTTGGCTACCGTGACTAAAGGGAAGACTTTGGGTTGAGCTGGATGCATAAATTGTAATTTCCATGATTCAATTAGGAAAAACAGGGAATTAGAGATTGCAAAACATGCTAACCTAAATGAATAACCTCGTGAGCAGAATATAGATTCGATATAGCTACAACTACGGAAATGGGAATGAAGGGGCCCATTAGCTAGCTACAGAAGCCATGTGCACTAAAGAGATGAAGATTTAGGCTTTGGACATACCTGACCTGTTGAACGGTCTCACTATAAAAGACAAGGTTACGATTTCCTTCTTTTACATTTTAATGTGAGGAGTTGTACTTTATAAGATTTAATTTATTCATTGTAAATGGAGTAGTACTCCTTATTCTATTTCAATTGCTCTTAGTCAAGTCTTGTACTAAAATATTCATTTTTAAAAATTTTAATAAATGGGTAGATATGAATAAAATTTAACCCTTATACCCTCTCCTCCCACTTCATCCTTGAGTCTGGTTATGGTATTTGTATTCGACCTATTGCATGCTCAACCATGAAAGAATGACGTATTCCTGTCCTGTAACACCCCCTTCGCTACAAAGGCTGTATCTACCCTAAAAGTCATACTTATAGTAATCCCTGTGTTTATATATATAAATGCACATAATCATCTAGTCAATGTGCATACGTAATCACAACGTCATAACAACATAGTCAACCCACAACATCACATATATACAAATCAAAACACCACAGGTGATTCACCACAGTTGATCTATACGCCTATGTTTTACAAACAAAATAAGATTTGTACTCTAGCTGACAAAGAGGAGAAAATAACATACTGGCCCTACCTGCCTGAGTATAGCGCGTAAACCTATTCTTCAACAGTTAGACACCTCAAAGTCTACTCCTGAAAGAAAATGCCAATAGATGGATGAGCCTGCCACTCAGTAAGTAAATATTCAGCCCTATCTATATATGTATATCAAACACAGCCCAAACAGGACAAGTAGGCAACATGCATGGATTATAGTCAATTTAATTCCAACATAATCAATTGTAGTATACCACATAACTATCTCACAATAAAATAATCAATTAAACTTCCTTTTTCCTAGTTTGCTTACCAGAAGGTGATATCGTGTTTTTCCCGTCAACTCAATCTCACCGTTATATAAATTTAAGTGAATCCCCTTGACAGTCGGCTCATCAATCTCATTTCGCATCATAGCTCTTTCAATTTGCATCATAGCTCTTTTATTTCGCATCATAGCTCTTTTCACATCACATCTTTTTCATATCGCATCAAAGCTCTTTTCATTTCATTTCTTTCTCATATCGCATCAAAGCTCTTTTCATTTCATTTCGCCTTATAGGCTTTTCAACACATCAAGGGGTATTCACGCCACAATATATATTCAATTTCCACCACTCCCTCATTTTCATATATCACCATTCTTGTAAGCAACTAATAACGTAAAACAGTATATCCATATATTCTCATTTTCAGACATCCACAACACATCAAATAACAAACATAATATTTCAACGTATTTTCTCATTCCACGTACACAATACCATCAATCAAATCAAATCATCCATCACTCATATACTTTCAGATAAATTCATGTCAGCATGAACCACAAATTCAGATAACAGTAAAATCATAATTAAAGATACATATATAGATAATACTAATTATTTACTTACCTCGACCTTACAACGCCTTTCTTTCTACTCAATCGCTAATTGTCAGTCCTTTCACCTCACCCCCGTATCCTATAATAAGTTATACCACATACAATTAATATATCAAGAATATCATAATTTCTTTTAAATACAATATTAAATATTATTCATACAATTTCTACTAATTCTTTAATATTCCACTTCTATCGAAGTAGAAATCTTCGTTTTTCCTCTTTATTAACATACCATTTATTAAAGATAATTTTCGGAATATTTCTACGGATTTCTTATCAATTTCTCGCTATTATATAATTTAATTAAACAACAATACGTAGAATTGCGTATTTAGTTAACAATTTCGATGGAATTATATAAATTGGCTATAGCAATATTCAAATCTAACGAATTTAATAATCTAATTAACCAACGACATCATTTTTATATCAAATGTGATATTTAATACTGACATTAATTTAGATAGCTAAAATCATAAAATACTCCAATAAAATAGTTCATCGCTCAATATAATCAATATTTAATAAATGAACTAATTAAATAATATAATTATATAAATTAAAACAAAAATTATTAAAACACAAATTCTTACCTTTCTGTTTCTTGGTCGTCCGCAGTAAAAGACTGCAAATTTCATAAAGTACAATTGTGTTACATAATGTAATCTTATATATATTATATGTAATGAGAGAGAGGAGAGAGGTGTGGGGTGGGCGGTGGCCCCCACTCTCATCCTCACCCTCTTCTTTTTTTTTTCTTTTCACTATAGATATATATGTATATTATTATATATATATATCTAGTTATGCATATATATTATTATATATATATTATTATTATTTTATTTAATTAAATCTTTCTCAAAATACCTAATACGTCCTTCCAAATTTTCTTAATTAATATAATTTGTCCCAAATATTATAATGAACTCCAATTTAACCCGTTCAAGTTTTATTATATCCCAAATTCAATCTATAATTTATTTACTAATTAACCTATTTTCATAAAAATTTACCAATTAATTCCCCAATTATATATTATAATCTTTTGGAGCGTCACATGTCCCTCTCATTCAACCATTGTAGCCTACTCCGTTGCTTGCAATACACCTCTTCCTATACAAACAAGACCTCCAGCTCTTTCAATGCCTCCCTCACCGCCACATCCAACGTCCTGAGTCAATCTATTTTCGTCTCCAATTTTTTGATCTTCTGTGGTGGTGGGGGTTCTCCTGTCCTCCACTACCACTGAGCCAGACCTTCTCAACACTCCTCCAGCTTCTTATTGATCCCTTGTGAACCTGCCCCCCTCTACACATCAGCGATAACCCGCTCACACTCAGCCTAATTCATTCACAACACCTTGAAGTGATATCGCTTGATCGGCCTTGGTTGCTAAGGCTCCAAAGACGATGTGAATTCGACTTTTGAGCTTATATAAAGCTCATTTTAAGAGGTTTTTCTAAATATATAGTTCATTTTAAAGAAAATGTTTTATAAAAACCTCTTAATATAAATTATATACATGAAATCCACTACAAAATCTTGTTAATAGGTACATTCCACCAACTTTTTATTTAAAACAGTAACTGTTAATATTTAATAAACACTAATAATTTAATTTTCTTAGATTTATCTTTAACTTCTAAGATTGAAAATTACTAATTTAGATTTTTCAATATATATTTAAATTATATAATTTTATAGAATTTAGTCATAACTTTTGATTTTTTTTTGTAATTTTTGAAAAAAAAAATATTTGCTTTAATTTAAGCTTTTTATTATTATGTTTACAAGAGTTTAAAGTTTTAATTATTCACATAAGATAATTGCATCGTACAAAAGAAAAAGGACTAATTTTGATGATTTTACACATTTGATGGACTAAAGTGAGAAAATCAAACTCAAATTTACCATTATACCCTCCCAAAAGTCCAAATCGACCAAATTTTGGCAGAAAAATGGTTAGAAGGATCAAATTGAGACAAAAGCTAAACTTTAGGGACGTTAAAGTCAATAAATGAACTTAAGGGACTAAAGTGATTCTAGAGCAAACTAAATTCAATTATATTATTTACCCTAAAACTTATAAATCCAAATTTCTTTATGATGGATCAATTTTTACATTCAAGAAGGTTGATTATTGCATTCTCACTGCACAACCTTTTCAGGATTTCCTGTCTTGGAGAATTGGCACCAACTTTGATCCCCATTTAAGAAAGAAGATTCAATTATCATTAGTTTCTTTTCAAATTAAGTTTCTTATTGAACTATTACATACACTGGAAAAAGTTAAAAGCTATCATCAGTCCATTTTTTAATTGAGCTTTCTTAGTTTCTTATACCTTATCCTATTCTTCCACCGTGTTTTTAGGTTTCTCATATCCAATTGTAAATTGAAATTGGCTTATGATAAAAAATTAATTTACTAATCTGAATATTGAATTATAATCATATCTCAACTCAAATTAGACTTATTTGATTAACAAAGTTTGTGACATATAAGTGTATAAATAAATTAGTAAAATAACCACAAGTATCATCTCGAAAATTAATTTATTACTTGTAGAATTCTTACCAGTTATGGTAGATGATGTCAATATTTCGTGAAACCTAAATGTAAATGAATGATGAAATTTCCATTAATGCAATTAGTTATGTTTGAATTTCATATATCAGACAGTAACATTGCAAGGTGGGCAAGCATGGGAGGCAATGGGTGTACTCCTGCCTGTTGGTGAGCGCAACATTGATCCATGTTGTTTTGTCTGTACTTAGGTATTCTTGGTCTTGTTGAACCATTGATGGATTTGCAGGAGCTGGAGCAGGATGATGAGAGTGTTGAAGCTTTAGCTTTAGCATCAACGAGCACAACTCTAGATTGAAGAAGATTGAAGAAGTCCTTAAAGTCGTATTTCTTGTTTCTAAGTTTATAATGAGCAGGATTACACTTTTATTATTTTTCCTCTTATTGGACCATGTAGTCCTAGTCAACGAGTTAGTATGTTAGTTCATTAGCTACTTCACGTGTTAGGCAGGAGTAGAGTATTTAAGCGTGTTTTACTTTATTTTCTTCAACACGAAGAAATATTTTCAGCATAACATGACTTTTTCACTCTCAAACCGGATTTGCTTTACATTTTTCTACACTGTATCAGAGCCTTCATTTTGAAGGTCTTTGCAAACCTATCTAATTTGTGTATTTGAACCTTGTAAACAATCAAGGAAATGCAATGGTGACTGAGGTTGGTGAAAGTGTTTTGCAAGGTGCAAAAAAAGATTGGATTGATCTCACTGAGAGATTAACTCAATCTCAATGAGATGCACATACAACTAATCACCCTTATATGAAACTTTTTTTTTTCAAAACTAAATGGAAGCAATTATCTCTCATGGAGATCTGCTATACAAATTGCTCTGGGAACCTAGTTGAAACTTGGTTTCCTTATATCTAAAACCTTCGAGAAACTCTAAAAATTTTGTGTGTTGAAGTTGCGTGGGCTGTATGGTTAGATTGTGGTTGTTCAACACATTCTCAAAAGATATTGCTAATTTTTTTTATTACATGATATCTACTAGAGATTTATGGATTGAGTTTAAAGCTAGATATGGAGATAGTAATGGTCCGATGATCTATAAAATCTAGCCAGAAATCGCTTCAAGTTCATAATGTAGTATGTTATCACTGCGTACTAACAAAATTAAAAAAAAAAAAAACTATGGGGTGAATTACTATGTTTGGTGCCTACATCTAGCTGAGCATGTGGTAGTTGCACATGTGATATAAGTACACAAATTGCTAAGCTAAACACTTCGAATCAACTAGTTAAGTTTTTTATTGTTGCTCACCAATGATTATGATCATGTGCATAGCCAAATTTTACTATTGGAGTCGCTGTCTCAGGTGGCAAAGGCTTATTCCATTGTAATCCAAGTTGAGAAAAAAACGACCAGTTAATGAAGGATTGGTTGCTACAAGTGAGGGTGCAATTTTTCAGGTTAAAACTTGTCCAAAAATTTGGTGCTAAAACCAAGTTGTTTACTGATAAAAGAATCTGCACTATGGGAACTGCCAGAAACCTTGATATACAAAGTAAACATACTTTAGAATTCATGGTATACTTGATTGGTATAACCAAATGACAGAGAAAAAGATGAGAGGTGTTGCAATCAAAAGACTTACTACTATGGTTGAATGAGAGGAGTTGTACAAGTTCCAGAGTTGAATGAGCTCTTACAGTTATGAAGGATGAAGAAACAAAGGACTCCAATAAATCCTATTTGAGTCAATTTTGCACAATTAAAGGACTTTACAGGTAACACTTTTAGTCTTAGCATATTCGACTTGAATTCATGGATAGTTGATATTGGAGCAACTAGTCACATATATACCGATACCACTATGTTCCAATCTTATTCTACACTAAAGCTTCACCATTCGATTCATTTTTCTAATGGTTCCCAAAGACATGTTGCATTTGTGGGAAATGTAAAGTTTTCTACCACTACCTTGCTTATTGATGTGTTTTACATTCCCGATTTAAAAGTTAATCTTCTGTTAGTGAGCCAACTGTGCAACTCTTTACCATTCAAATTTGATCAATTATATTGCTTCTTGTAGGACCAAGCAATAAAAGACACATTGGACATAGCGAGAAAATTTCAAAGTTTGCACATCTTGAATGCCTTCTTCAATGATTCAATAGTTTCTACATTGCCTTTAGTGAATACAGCTTGTTTAGTTAATTTTAGTGCCTCATGTTGTAGTAAACTTTGGCATAAACACCTTGATGCTCTTGTATACAAGTAATGAGCACATATCTTCCATTAAGTTGTCTTTTGAGAGTGATACATATCCATTTGACATATGTTTTGTTGCAAAACAAACTAGATTAACTTTCACTATGAGCGATTATCATGCTCCACATATGTTTGACCTTATCCACATGGATATACAAGGACCATATCAACAACATACCATTTCTGGATATAGTTGTGTTCAACAATAGTGGATGATTTCAATAGGGCCGCTTGGACCTACTTGATGAAACATAAATCTCAAAGTCTATTCTCTTTTAACCAATTCTTTTAGCTTGATCCTTACTCAATTCAATGTTAAAGTTAAAAAGTTTAAGACAAACAATGGGTCTGAGGTCTTGAGTAATTAACTCCAGTGACTTCTACATACAATTAATATAATACATGAAGGTCTTGTCTATATACACCTCAACAAAATGTGAGGATTGAGAGAAAACATAGACATCTTCGTAATATGGCAACATGCTTTACTCTCCAAGTAATTTTGGGGCGATTCTGTCCTTACAACAACATACTTGATTAATAGAATTCCATCTTATACCTTTGGTTGGAAGACTTCTTTTGAGCTACTTCTTGATTATAACCTACTTATGATCATCTTCAAATCTTTAGGTGTCTTTGTTTCTCCTTTAATATTGATCCGAATAGGACCAAATTCAACCAAAGAGAAAATGAATGTATTATGATTGGTTATTTTCCCCATTGATAGGCCTATAAATTGTTTGATATGAATTCACACACTACCTTCATGTCTAGGGATGTTATATTTCATGAACATGTATTTTTCATATAAATCTATTTCCCTAGCACCTATCCCAAGTTCCATACCTACTGTTCCTCTTTCTGATGGTAATGATGACGTTACATTGCCTACACGCTTCAATACTCCTGTAATATCCACATTTACTTCCAACTCTCCTATAATGTTTCATCCTTACTTGCATTCCACCTCATCTTCTCAACCACCTGTCCATAGATCGTCTAGGATCACCACCATTTACACAAAGCACCCCTACTTTTAAAAAAATTACATATTCATCCTACAAAAAGTATAAATATCATTACACAAACTACCCCTGTTTTTTAGTTATCATGGTGGTTTATTCCAAAAGTAGAGGTAGTTTGTGTAAAGAGCTCATATATCAAGTGGTGTAAATGTAAATCCATAAAAATGTATCCAACTTATTTTTTTGAGTTTACCTTGACAAACAAATATGGAAAAGTAAAAGAATTCCCCACCTGGGCATTGCACCTTTCTTACCTCTAACTTCATAAGTTCCATTATTTGGCCTCACTAGGAGTTGAGAATCAATATTGTATGTTACCTTCAATAATAAAAAATCAAGATCAACTTTTTTTTTTTATTTCTTGGTTTTTGGCTCCTTCTAAGTTCAATGGCAGCGTCAACCAACTTCCTTTTATTGTCAAATTCACAAATAGAATTCACTATTGGTACTTGAGTAGGTTGAACAATATAATCTCCAATGAATATTTTCAATAAAATCTACATCTCTTGATTTTATAATTTGTATTTGAATCCAAGTCCAAAAGTCATAAGTTTTTTAATTTTCAGCATACTCACAAATATAGTTTTTATAGCTTTTGGTCCAAATTTTATTCTCGTAGGATAAAAAACTTCATAATTTGTTCTAAAACGTTGGGCAACAACAACTTCTTTCCAAAAGAAAACTACATTTTAACATTTTCATTTTTCAAGAATCGTTGTTATATTCGCATGTTCCATCAAAACGTGTCCTTTGGCAGCACCTTCATAGCACTTGAACTGATTCTTATCAATACGAACATAACCAGGTAGCTCCAAAATCATACTAGCAATAAAAAATTTTACTGTTGTCGTTATATTCAATTAAGTGCCATACCAACGTACAAGTTTGGAACTATTGCAATAATCTCTTCAATATTGGTTTCAACCACTTGAACATTAGGTGTAATGTTTCTTGATATGCCCTTTCTTCCTACAATTGTAACAAGTGACATGATTTTCAGAATTGCTATTAGAAGACTTTCTATTTCTTTCTCAATCCACTTGGAGTTTTATTCCTATTCTTCTCTGAAATATAATTCACTTTGAAACTTGGTTGTACTTGATTCATCTTATCTTGAACTCGACTTTTATCTTCGTTTGGTAGATGTTTCAATAATTGATCAATAGAAAAATCTTTTGTAAGACGCAATAACTTCTTTCCATAGTTGTTCCAACTTAGAGGAAGTTTTGCAATAATTGCCTCTACTAGATCCATAATAGACGAACCATCACGCATAAAAAATTCTAAGTATTTTCTAGCAAGAAACTTATTTTTGTCCTATTTTTTATTACGACGACTTGATTGATGAATACGAGTCAAACAGACGATCAAAAAAGTCTTCAAATATGGCCATAACACAATAATTCATCTTCATCTTTTTTGACATGAGCTACCTTGATTTCATCATACTCGCCTTGTTTTGACTCTGTAACAGGTTGATTAACATTCAATACACAAGCAAACTTCAGAAAAGTCAGCAGAAACATCATCTTGTCCTTCCAGCATGTATAGTTCGGGTCCGTCAGAAGAATTCCACTTGACAAAACTTTTATTTCGCCATCTTCATATCAGTACTTGAACCCGACTCCATCTTCAAAATAGAGTAAATTCACTTTAACAATGTAGGCATATATGAACTCTAAAGAGGTTTAAAGTGTAAATTCAATGTTCCTAAAGTGAAATTTCCCTTACTAAAATAGTTGTTGCTCGGTCAAAGCAAATTCACTTTTAGGATATGACAAAATCAATCGAGACTTGCTAAACAATAATTTTGGGATACACCTTGCAAGAAAAATATTTAAACTAATATGAAGTGAAAGAACTTATGAAAATTAAAGTATTTATTTAGGACTTGTAACAACTATATTAGACCGTATTTGTCTTTTCAAAACATCACTTCAATTATATTCCTTTAATCAAAGAGTTGCAACGTTCCATAAAATCTCTTTTCTGATCAAATGCCTCAGAAAAACAGCTCTAAAGTTTCCTAGAAAAGGCATTTTCTTTCGACAAATGATATTCATTATTTACGACTTTAAAAAGAATAGAATAATTTTGAAACATAATTTTTGGAAATAAAATAAAATAAAATATCATATTAGTTCGCTGGATAAATATAGAAGTGTAAATGATTTGAGTTTGAACTAAGCTCGACCATTTTTGTGAGCTTGAGCTCGAGCACTTTTGGCTAGAGCTTGAAGCTCAAGTTTTCAATAAATTTAATAAAATTATATTATTAAAAATAAATAATATTAAATATTATTAAATGAATTATAAAAATATTAAATATTTGGTATAATATTTTAATTCTTGGTTAAAAATATAAGTACTAATTAATTAGTTTAGTAGTAATATAATTAGTAAAAGTATAAAATATATATACATCAAATTATCGAAATACTTACACATAATTTTGTACAGTTATTAATATTAAATAAAAAAATAGATATAAATCATTTTTTAAAAGAGGTTGATCTCATTATATACCAAAAAAAATTAAAAGATGAATTTTTTAAACCAAAATATAAAAATAGTGATTGATCTTATTATATATATAATAAAGTAATAATTAAAATAATTACCATCATAAAAAAATTTTGGCATAAGTTTATAAGTCATAAAATAAGTTGCATAGTATGTATCTTGGTATAAATATATATTCACACATAGATATAAAAAATTATAAGTTAATTCGTAGAATTTGTTAATTTTGAAAAGTATAAAAGATTACAAATAGATATTGGAATCTAACATACCATTTATATGCATTATATTAAATAAAAATTTACAAAAAAAAAAATTAAAACTTACTCAATTGTTGATTAAGCTTATTTTTATATAGAGATTAAATATATAAATAAAAGTACCATAACTTATTACTAGTTAAAATTAAAATATATAAAATTAATTAATAATTACAATATATGATTAATTTTGATCATAAAATTGATATACTCGCAAGCCAGCTCACGAGCTTATGAACAAAATATTTTGTACTTGAGCTAGTGTTAAGCTCCAAATCGAGCCTGTTTGTGTGCCCCTAGATAAATGTTCACGTGCCACGTGTCCAAATGGCAAGTACCAAGTGGGTTTATATATTAAATAATATATATATCTTCTATTCTTTTTTTAATTATTCCCTTTAATTTTTAAGTACCAAGTGGGTTAATATATTTGATGAGGGTAATTTATCTAAGGACAAATTTGACCCTCATTGTGGATAATGCATGGTTATCAACCAGGGATGTCTTCTAGAAAGGTTAGAAATCCCACTAAATGTTCTTAAGGAGGGATTTACGACAGCAGTAATCATGGAGTATCAATCAGCTATAATTTGGGTTGCTTGACTTAAGCATGACAACTACAAATTTGCACTTGCCAAATACGTCCTAGACAAAATTATAAATATCACGGATGAAGTTCATTATTAGGTAATGTCCACATACTCTCAGTAATACATTCACTCTATACGCCAATCAATCTATGAAAACTGACTTGAGCGTCGGAGAGCCATCGTCGGGAAATTACCCAACTGGCTTAACCGCTTTTTGTGTTCTCAGGAAACTACTGTTCGGAGGAGTTAGCTCGGATTGCGGATTGAGATCGCCAATCGCGACTTGAACTGGAGAGAATTTCCTTGGGTAGATCAATATTAAATAATATATATATCTTCTATTTTAGTCTTTATGAATATTACACTGAGGCAGTTAGATCGTTCTCACATTTCATAAAGATCAATCTCATCCGACTAGCTAGTTTCAATAATGTAGGTTCGTTCATTTTTCTTTATACATAATCAATGTCTATCCAACCCAAATAAAAGAAAATTTTCCTTCCACACTTTATAATTATCACCTCTTAACTTGAGAATATCACACTTCATATCAAAGAAATTCACAGGTCGAAAAAATGCAAAACAATATACATATTTATGTTGCAAAATTGATTCAACAAACTTAATCGTACCTTACCAATGTAAAATATGTGAGAAATAAATCGACAATAAAAATTATCTGTGGACTAAATGCCCTTACAGAAGCATAAGAGTTTACGACACTTACCTCCTTGATTCAAATGACAAAAATCTACCAAGAAAACAGAAAAGACTGCAGGAAGAAAGATTTAGATTCTTCTAAAATCTTATGCAATCAAACGATAGTGTTTACTCTTAAAATCGTAGGATTTCAGAGTATCCATGTCTTCAATTATGTTTTCGAAAGACAACTCCAACAAAACCTAAATGTTTATCTACATTTTTCTATAAAAACAAATGCCTCGTATGGATTTATATAACAGTTACCCTAAAGTTGCTCGAAGTTGAATAGTGAACTGCATAAATAAACTGTTACGCAGAGACAAGCCATGTGTACCGACTTATCTCATGTGCGCTTCTGCAGTAACGAATAGAAATGATCATGTGGCCACGACTTATCTTATGGCCGCTCTGACTGTGAAACAATCTATGACACAGAAATACTCTTATGATAACTTGTGACACGCCTTATGTTATGCTTATTGTAGTTCTTAATTATATCTGGAAAAGCACTCAAGATAAAATTTGACCTCGATTTATCAAACAACAAAAAGTTTTAGCAAAAATCATTTGTCCAACATTTTTTTCTTTTCTCAAAAATAATTTTATAATTTTCTTATTTTTATTTCATTTTCTAAAATTCTTCAAAATAACCATACAAACTATAAAACTAAGAAATTCCCATTAAAAAATTGACTCTGAGGGATAAAGATGCTACACAATTTAAATATTAAGAATTGTTAGATCACAAATAAAATATAATGATCCATTGCTTGCATTTGCCCCTTACCAGCATTTGGTTAGCACTCATCAACTTTTCCTTCTATTTTAATTTACAGCTTTTTGCATTATTTTATTACTTCTTTGAAAGAGCATAAATTGCCAACAAACCCTATTTTAGTCGATGAATTTGAAGCTCCGTGATCTTTTGATGAGGAATTATGAGTTTGAATCTTATTAATGTATGAACTGATCTATTTTAATATAAGTTTATTATAATAATAATTATTGATATATATATATATATTTATATTATGTTGATGAGCCTAATTCGAATGACGAAGTTGAGGCTCCATGATCTCAAAGGTCATGGGTTCGAACCCGATCTTATGCGTGGAATATTGTATCTACTGAATAATTGAAATTGTTTCTATATCTAATAGTAGATGTTGATTAGATTTTATTTATTTAATATTATTAATTAGAGTATGATTGATAAATGTGAAATTTATATATATATTGGATAATTATTAATAAATTATATATATTTGATATTAATAATTAATGTATATTGATTAATAATAATTAAATTTTATAATATAATTGGGATGGATTAACTTGAAAAAGGAAAAAGCACAAATTTTGGGAAATATGGGCATCATCAAGCAATCCGATTAGGCTGATCCAACGGTGGTGAGAGACAAGTACTTAATCGAAGCGTCCATAAATGATGGGCTATCTACTCATATCCTTTGCTTTCGACAGCAGTTAACCACTTCGCCAAAAAACCTGTGCTTTAAGACAGGAAAATCAATTATAAAATGAAGAAAAACCAACAGGCAAACAGAGAAAATCCAATTCTGACGGTGAATGAGTGAGAAAATTTGGGAAATTAGAAAGAAAAGAAGAGAACGTTGACACTGCCGTTCATATCTTTTCCATTTCTTCTTCTATCTCTGCTTCCAAAACTCCCATCTGAACGCGTTAATTTTGTGCCGAAAATTCAGAGGATTGTCTTAAGCTAATCTTGTTTTGCGTTTAATTTGATCTGGGCGGAGCAATTTTTGGTTTTTGATTGTAATAAGTTTAGGGTTTTTGGAATTTGGCGATTTAGTGTTGAATTATGGGATTGGGTGATGCGGATCTTCTTGACGATGGCGATGGAGGTGGAGGTGGAGGCAAGGGAGCGGAGGAGGCGGCGGCGGTTTCGTGCTCCATTTGCTTGGAGGTGGTGACTGACAACGGGGATAGATCTTGGGCTAAGCTTCAATGCGGCCATCAATTCCACCTTGGTGAGTGAGAGATTTTGTAATTCATTTGGCAATATCCGAGATCTAACTTATTTTTTCTGCTCTTGCCTATTGCAACTCGTGGATTTTAGTTGGAGTGGGAAAATTTTGGGTGGGGGTTAATTCATCTTAAATTTTATTGAGCTGGAATTATGTGGCTTGACGGCAGATTGTTGACTAACTTTGGTTGATTTTTGTTTTCCTCGATTAGAGAGTGAAGTTCATCTAGTTTCAGGATCTGGGAATGAAATGTTGGTGGGGATATTGGATAGTAAAAAACCTGGAAATTGACTTCATATGTTAAGTACTTGGTGAGTTGGAGAAATATTTATTTGGTGATAGTGGGGGAGTTGATGAGATCATTACTCTGTGGAACTAAACTCTGCGTAGAATGTTCTTTTTACCTAGTTGATGATTTTTTCCAGTGTGCATTATTGGGTACAGTAAAATCATACCAGGAACTTATGCCATTATGTCATTTTCCTGATGCAAATTGCGAAAGGATAATTGTTCTACTATTTCCCAGTAAAATTTGGAATCAGTTAAGCAGTGGATAATAAGTAATCTGTTTTGCATTTACTTGTGATAGTGATCAACCGGTTGGGTAAAGGAATCTAGGTAGATAGGAAGTGCTAAATCTTTATTGCGGGGGTTGGTGGTTGTGGTGGTCAGTGTCTTGCTAATGAAAAGATCGACTTTAATGAGAAAATTATTTCTAATTGCCAGCCATGCTTCTATTTGTCGTTGTCTGCTGACCAACAGAGAAGGCTCCTACATGATTGCCAAGTGCTAAGAGATACGCTGGAACTTGTCAAAATGATACTGTGTCCTGCATTAATTACAATCTACGATCCAAAAAGTCTAGAATCATCTTGCGGGTATGGATTCTAGTGCTGGACAAAATTGCTAATTGACATCCTTTAACTGGTGAAACCTGCTTAATCTAATTATGGAAATGGGACAAGGAAGCTAGTGTGTCTTAAGGAGATCCATCCCTTGAGTGGTAGCAGAACAATTACTTAACAGTGAAGATGATTCTCCTTCATAATTCTGTGTCCTACTAATGTACATTCGAGGTAGAGGTTCTGCATGGGTGGTTGAAAATAAGAAATTGAAAGGTTAATAATTTCATAACTGAGTAATTTCATAATTTTTAAAATTTGTTTGTTTGTTTGTTTTTTTTACTTTTTTGGTTTTGTTTTAAAGGAGCCGAACTATGAAAAGAGCTTCTGTATATCTTCTCTATGTAATATTATTTGGAACCACCTTATTCATGATCTTTTATTATTTTTTCCCCGCACAATGCTGCCATTCACTGTCCGCTTTTAGCTTCAAGTCATTTCAACATTTTGTTCATATTTACCAATTCCATCCTTGGATTGATGTTATTCATGATTTCTTTACTTCCTCAGAAACTATAGAATGATATAATATGTAGCTGTATCTAGATCTTAGTAATATTTTGACTAATGCCAGAAAGTTTTCAATCTAAAATGCATCCTTTGTTAAAATTATTATTTGAATACCATGAAGATAGTGGGTTTTAAACCAAGCTTCATTTGATATTGACAAAAGTTTTGGTTATACAATAAAGGTTCCAATCAGAGATTTCCACTAATAGAGAAGCTAGTGGGAAGACATAATTTGTTAGATATTAGTGAGCAGGTCCATTCTCATCATTTTGATTTGTTATATTATTATGTATTACCAAGACCAAATTTCGAAAAGGCTTTGATGGTAATTAGTTCATGTCATCTGTCATTTGAACAGAGAAAATCATGTAGGCATACTCTTTGACACTTGGATTAGCTGCTAATCATAAACACATCATTGTATACAATAGTTGATCTGTTTGATCTTGAACCTGGAATGTGTTCATTACGCTTCAGGTAATGTATTATAGCAATTGCTATACTCTAATTTTTTACCTTTCTGCTGCAATTTACCCTGCTTTATGCTATTTAGCAACCATGGTGCCTGCTAACAGGAATTCTTCTTTTTCCTAGGAAAAATATTAAGAAATAAATTCTTTTCAACAAGCATAATCAAGCTGTGCAACAGTTTTTTGTTAGATTGAGATGCAACCTTAAATTGGCATTTGCAAACAATCAACTATGATTTTCACATTATGTGTTGATTAAATATATCTGTCCTGAATTTGCTCTGTTCACTTGTGAACTTGAATTCTTTTACGAATCAAATATTGATCAATTTAGTAAATTTTCTTAAGAAATATTTCAATATCACACCCATTCTCCACTAGTAATGCTTCTATATCCTTTCTGGGATGTTACAAAATGTTTTAGCCTAAAGTAATGATTTTATTTCCAAACATACGCAGCTCACATAAGTGATGATATGACTCTGCTAACTCTAAACCGCTGCCTTTGAGGTTAAAAATTTAAAGATTTCTATAGCTTGTAGTTTTTCAACACTTTCAAACTCCATTCCACTTGAAATACGAACTTTGAGAATGGAATGGAGGGAGTATTAGACAATATATCTGATGGTTTATCATCTCGCCTGCAACTAAGCTTGCGTCAAACTCCATTTAGCGCTTAGCACATTGTGTTGATGCTATCAAATATTGCCATATTTCAGTGTGAGATCACTCTATATCATGTTTTTGCACGTTTCGAAGGAGCAATGCATGTTAGATTTATATCTTCATTTTTGTTTTGGGGTAACATTATAGGTGTGTTGGGTTCCTACTTTAAGAGCTATTTTGTTAACAATTATATTTGGACTTCATCGCTCAAAGTATGTTCCATCAAAATTCAAAATGAAAGCAAACTTGGGGTTGTAAACACATCAATATATGATTTTTTTTTTCGCATGTTTTGAGCTTCCACTTAGAAAAAATTTGCCTGTTGATTGATTAGCACTTCCATTCCTTTTACTAACCACATATTGCATGCCTGTTTTTAGCAGTAGCTTTTGGGCATTAATTAGCCAATTTAGCAATGTACATGTGATGATTGTTATCTCTATGTTGGTTATTAGCCAGAGCTCTCAGCCACGGTTAGAAGCATTTACCTCTAGTTTGTGCAATATTGTGATTCTATGGTTTGACGTACGTGTGCCTTTATGTGGAACTTTGTCAAATATAGGTTGGTTTTTTCAATGTTGATAGTAGTGAATGATTAACATGCCTTTGTTGGAAACAGATACCATTTTGTTTGTTAAGCATGGCGACTTTAATTTTCTGTTGACCACTAGACAAGGTTAAAGACCTGAAATGATAACCACTATTTCTGATTTCATATTAACTATGCTTTGTTATGTTTTTTGTTGGTTCTGATAACCAACAACACATCCTTCAGAAATCAAAACAACCATATCCAACTTTTTCAAATTCTTTTCCGTTCCCTATTTTGTCTCCATATATTATTACATAAACCTAATCATTACCATACATACTTACATATTTACATTACTATTATATAATTTTATTCATGTGACCCCCTTTTTTTTTTTCCTGCTTCTAAAATGTCAGTACGTGAAATAGCTAATCCTTGTCAGAACTGGTCATTTACTGGTTGCAGCAACATGTGAAGCATCATTTTAGCATATTTTGGTCCTTAGGTCTTTGGTCAATTATATCTCATATTTGGAGTGATAAGCAATTATGCAACACTAGAAAGAGCTTAAGGAGTTCATGCATTTGTATGGCATGTGTTGTTTGGCGCTGTTCTGTTTATGAGATACTTAACAATTCCTCTCCATTAACTTTTATGCTGCTTTGCTTTCATGGAAATGCTCCTCTAGCATGAGGTCTTTACGTTCCCACCTCCTGTTCGCTTTTTATTTCTGGTACAGAATGCCCTATTTTGTAGTCAGATATTTAGGAAACTGCTTTTTGTTTCTTACTTTATTATGTATTGCCTTGATCTATACAGATTGCATAGGTTCAGCATTCAATATTAAGGGAGCAATGCAGTGCCCCAACTGTCGGAAAATTGAGAAAGGACAATGGCTGTATGCCAATGGCAGTCGGCCACTACCTGAGTTCACCATGGACGATTGGGCCCATGATGAGGATCTATATGATTTAAGTTATTCTGAAATGGTAATTTCTAAATCTTATCAATCATCGATATGATGGTTTACATATATTCTGAAGCTGGGAACTGACTGCATGTCTTTCTTTTCTTCATTGTATTATCTTCTGAATACTCAACCTCAACCTCGTTGTCATTAACATGGTATTGTTGATTAAATTAATGGTTCCAGCAGAGCATGATTGGAGCATTTCATATTACGTGCTTGTACATCTGATCCTCTTTCTAATTGACATCTTGTGGAGTATTATTTCGTTAGTGAATGCTATATATACCATTTGTTATGTACTACAGCATCAACATTGCTTTTGAACATGTGTTTATGTTCTCTTGTTTGGCCTCCTTTTTGTTTTATCAAAATCCCTCAGCATGTCTGTACTCATCATATTCTCATCCATTCTCATATTTGTTCTTATATTGGCGTGATCCCTCTTCTTTTGTTTCATAAACCATCCCTCTGCATGTCTGTACTTTTCATGTTCTCATCCAGGCTTCAGAGGCTATATCATGTGCTATTTGGACTTGTATTATTTCCGTGATTCCTTTACTGAGAACTTATTTACTTGAGCTGAGAGGAGGTGTAAGTTTTTGTTGGAGAATGTTTAATTGTGAAAATACTTAAGCCTTTGCGGAATCTTTATGGGTCACTCTCTCTCTGCAGCCTAAAAATTTGTCCATCCACTTAATAGCTTTCCTGCTCATTTCATGAAAAAAAAAAAAAACAATTCAAGAAATGATTATTTAATTTGAATAATATTCTAATTTCATCATTTGTTTGACTCTTCCTTCCTGTTGGGTTGGTTTCTTTAACTGAAATCCCACTTCTTTACTCGTTTCAAATTTCGTCAAAATATTATCACTTTATATGCATGTAAAAATGCAATAACCTATATTCACATGACATAAGCATATAGGAGCAGCTAATGCCCTAGATCTGTCTTGGGTTGTTTGAGGTGGAAAATGAGGGGAACGAGTAGAAAGGACAAGTGAGGAATGTCCGGAGAGATATTTGCAGTGAGTTTGTCTTTGTTATGGATTACTTAGGTGTAAATTGGTTGATATGTCATTAAATGAACATTTAGCTTCCATACAAGTTGGCAAGAGCTTATGTGTGCCTTAAGACTTTTTGAATTCCTGTACAGTAATCACATGTAAACTGTCAGATAACTGAGTTGATTCTCAGATACTTGAATTTTGCATATCATATAACTAAACGTATGTGACTCTTAACATGAATGAATTGAAACTTAGACATCTGCAAGTTTGGTAATCAGTTTTCTTGCTGTTAATAAAATGATGTTGCTGCTTCCCATGTCAAAATGTCTACCTCTTCTAATGGACACCAAGCATGTACTTAAAAATTATGTTCCATAAGGGTCTTGTAATGTGATTTCTGATGAAGTTCAGAAATGACACAATAAATAGAACCACTTTTTTCTGCAAGTGTTTGAATTACTTAGACTGTAACTGCATTATTAGTTTTGCCATGTCACTATTGAACTATGTGGTTTATACAAATTTCCTAGTCATTTACTTTGATTCTGATTGAACTCCAAAGTTAAATTGAATGCCATGCACCATTGGCTTCAGCACGAGCTATACCTGTTTGTATGTAAACATAAGGTGCAAACCATGGCTGATCAACTTTTATCCTGTAATTGGATTTTGCAGTCATTTGGAGTTCATTGGTGTCCATTCAGTGGATTAACGAGGGTCCCTTCATCTTTTGAGTAAGCACCATCTGACCTTAAAAGTATACTTTTTACCGAGTTTCAAGTTTCAATGGTAGTTGACTTGAGTTCCTTTAGTGATGTTCTAATATACATGGTACCTATTTGAACCATCCTCATGTTTTATTTCCTATTTATACACAACGAGGACAATGTTAGAAGCATAAAAAAGAAAAAGGATCACATCATTGGTCATCTTTGCATTTGGCGTTTTGTCCTTACTGCCTAATAATGACTCAGTTGGAGCGAAAATGCTTAAAGCTATCAAGAAAGGGTGTGTTCGGAGTATCAGGATTTATTTTTAATCAGAAACCTGCTGGATGAAACCCCAAATTTACAGTAACACGTGTTAAATTCTGGTGAACATGCATCTCGAGTATCTAGATGAGCAAATCTACTTTGTTTATGAAATGTTCAAGTGTCTTCATATGCGTTGGAGGAGGTGCTTGTAGAAGGGATTACAGGGGTTCCCCTTCAGTTAAATGGAGGGTGTATTTTGGCCTATTGTCTTCTGAAGTTCTCAGACATGCTTGTAAGAGAATCTTAACAAAGGTCCTGTAGTCATTCTGTTCTTGCCAATTATTCATTTGCCACATGTACAAATACTTAAATCTGGACACCAACAGTAAATTTTTCTTATCGTTGCTTTCTTTTTTGTTTTTGTTTCTTGTGGAGGGACATTTTGTTAGCTGATTGGTATATGGTGTAATGTCTCGTTTACTTGGAAGAAGTTTTCAAATGTATTTGATAACTTTTGTTTTTGTCCTTTTTGGGTTCATCTACTAGCTGATCAGCTATTAATCCTCTGCTTTTTTCTTTTTGGCAGTGAAGGAGAGTTTTCATCAAGTGCATGTAAGATTTCATTTACTCTACCTAACTGCTAAAGTTTAGATCAAGCGTCTGTAATAATTGGAGCATTTGCTGTTTCATAGATCATGATCTTCTTGGACATCATGCCATCTTTGCTGAACATACGCCCGTATCATCCACAACTCATCCTTGCCCGTATGTTGCCTATTTTGGGCCAATTCATCCATCTTCTTCAGCATCAAGTGGAAGTGTTTCGGATGGATCTACTTTTAATAACCACTGGAGTGGCCCACCAGTTCCAAGTGAAGTTCCCAACTCCTATGCCTTCCCTTCCATGGATGTACATTATCAAAGTTGGGACCATTCTTCTCCTTTTGCTACAAGTAACCGCATTGGTGGTGCAGATCAACCCTCAATTCCAGCCGTAGGTCAGAGAACAACCAGGAACAATTCTGATATTCCAAGACCTGGATTGCATCCCTTCATTCTTGGTCACAGGTTAGTAAATTACTTGAATATTGAATTTCTTGAAGGTAATCATGTTGTCATCAGTTTTAGGCTCTTCTGATGAAACATTCTTAGAAGGAACATTTCTTGCATAACGAATGTGATTCCATAACACAGTAAAGTGAATATTGCCAGGGTGCGAGTCAAGTACTTTTGGCCACTGGGGTTAGTAAATAGCTTTTCTGTCATTCTAAAGTATAAATACATATTAAGTTATTAGAATTACTATCAATATTAAAAAAATGATTGATGTGAACTATCCGTCTGGGTACCATCCTCTCAAATTGTAGCTAGGCTCGATGAAGTAATTTCACAACATAAAAATAGTGAACTACTAAATAATGTTGTGACAGTTCTGGCAGTAGAGCTCCCAGCTCAGTTGCCGCATCAGTGCTTCCACCTTATCCTGGTACTGTTGCTCGGCCCCGTGATCGTGCTTCATCACTTCAAGGATACTTTCAGCAGTCCACTAATAACCCAGTGGCACGTGCCCCTGTTATATCCACTGGACGAAGATCCGGTAACCATAGGGGTCTGGCACAAGTTGCTCCTATCGCCTCATCATCAGATCAGCCCAGTGGTTTTTACTTCTTCTCGTCGACTTCATCTGGAAGAACTTTTCAAGAAGCCGAAAATCCGCATCGTGATCGTTTCCATGCTTGGGAACGGGAACACCAACCATCCTTTCCGTTGAACCAGGTCGATAGAGATTCGATTTGGGCACCATTTCACCCACCAGCTGCCGGAGCTGATGCTCTCATGAGATCCAGCAGTTTCCGCCAGAGGCATGGATCTGAGAGGATGCCATCTCAAAATCGGTCATAGATATGTTATTCTGTTGTAATGAGAACTTTGAGTACTATGACTGAAAACCCCAGATTATATATGTTTGAGCAAACGATCTATGATGGTGGAATCTGCCAAGCATGGCAGAGCTGAAACTATTGTGGTGGCATTGAAATTATCGGTTTCATCAGCCACCAGCTTGTGTGATGGACTTTGGCTTCCTCTTGTTTCTATGCCCTTTGGGGGAAATAAGATGGCATGTTTATATTAAGAGGTTTTAATTTGCATGTACCCCTTCCTAAGATGTCCTTTGTTATCGTATTCGATTTTTCGGTAGTGAATCCCAGTAATATGACTTGGCTAAATTCCAATGCTCTCTTTTGTTATCAAAGCTAATAGTGTGTGGCTATATAGATGTTTCTGGATTTGCAGCAAAATCTTTAATCAACTTACTGCTGTCTTAGTATCTTCTATGGACTGTTAATCAAATATAAATATATATGTTTTTCAGAGGTTTTTACCATAAATATTGATATTAGCAAGTTGTCTAAAGTCATAGTTTTCGAAACTATCACGATCAAAAATTCAAATTTCAATATGATTAAATACTTTAAAGAATTTTTCGCAGGTATAAATTTACCTGCATCATATCTCGTGGGGGTTTAGAACGGTGAGTTTAACCCTGAAATGTAGGGATATGTTGAAATAAGATAAGAATCCATGTGTCTTTTTAATCGAATTGAATAGGACTAGGGCAACAATTAAGTCCACCCGTTAGTCAAGGGATCAGATTTGACAGCTTGATTATTATAGTGGTGTATTTAATCGGAATGAGTAGGATTAGGTAGCCAATCAATTAACCCGTCAACCAAGGGGTCAGATTCGACAGCTTGAACCCAATTCTTACAGTGGTGTACATGAGCGCAACTGAAATTTCCTTCGAGAAATATATTTGTGAATTGATAAGACAATTCACTATTTCTTTGACATGTTTTAATATATGAAAAATTATACTTACATCTTCTAAGGTTTGACATAACGATAAATGCATCTCTGTTACACTGAGAATTACAATTATCCCCTTAACTTTATTTTGTCTACAAAAAAAAAAAAGATGTCAAAGTATAAAAATAATTATAATTCGAATGGAAAAATATAATTAACCCTAAAAAGTAACATAAAGACAATGTATTCACAATTTAATTATTTACAAAAACCATCATGTCTTGCTTTTTTGACTGCTTTCTTGCTTGTCGAAGCAATTGCAACACCTAAATTTGTCATTATAACAAACTTTTTCCCCTCATTTTGTTAGGTAAGGGACTATAACCCTTCCCCTTGTGGTTGACTGACACTAGAAAAATATGTGCCTCATTAGTTTAGTGCTTGCTTGACTTGTTTTTAGAGAATATAATTTGATGAATGGGTTGCCTCATCAACTTGATTGGCATTTTTTGGGCTTATAGTTCTCTTTATAGACTGGCTTACCTGGGTCTAATCTTTTAACCCTTGAAGGTCAATCTACTCTCCTTCCAAAATTGGGTGGAATTGGTGGAATTAAGCCTTTCTTAGTGATGTGGGTTATAAAAATGTAGTAGAGAGAAAATGAAATATAATCACAATCTTACTAGATTTGAAATTATCCTTTCTCTCCAAGTTCTCTTAATTTTACAGGCATTTCTAGCTATGATGGTATTAATATTATAGTTAAGGCTTTATAAGTGAAGATTCCCTTATGCCCCTAAATAAATATGGATGTTATGGTCTACAATTTTTGAATCGGTATCCTTTGAATTTAGCCAACCGTGCCTTAATCCTCAATAATTATTCCTCATACATGTAACCAATCAATATAAATATACATTAAATATGAAGGTTGCGATTAGGGATTTTCTTTAGGACTTTCTTTTCTTATTCATGGTGTTTGATTTTCTCATCATAAAGCTCCTCAACTCTCAAGTTCTTTATGGAACTTGGGAGTTTTAAGGGATTCTTATATTTTTATTGATTGTGTTACCTTTTTGGTATATTCGAATCCCATTTTTATG
This sequence comes from Sesamum indicum, assembly GCF_000512975.1. NCBI lineage: Eukaryota > Viridiplantae > Streptophyta > Magnoliopsida > Lamiales > Pedaliaceae > Sesamum > Sesamum indicum. The sequence continues at coordinate 12,417,724 of NC_026154.1, forward strand.
AGCTTCTTAAATCTTTCTTCCTTTCCAAACATTGTTTCCTTTTTTGGGAGGATCTGCTACAGTTCTCTTATCATGATCCACTTGTTTACTTCTTTTTCATTGGATATTTTAGGATCCCTTTTTCTTGTGAAAGATTATTCTTTCTTGGTTGAGGAATTCCATGAATCCTTTCTGATATACATTGGTAAAAATTATTTACTTGAATGGGCAAAAATGTAATTTATTGTATAGAAGGCATGCACTAAACATATATAACCCAGCATACCATATAATTAATAACACTACTATAAATACCAAAATATTAATTTTTTATGCAAGTTACTATTCATTAATAGAGACACCATATTCTTGAAAATCGCACCTCTTTCGGAAATTACAATTCACCTGGTGCGCAATTGTGTCGAGGTAAAATTCTCAATTTTATTCCTTAGTAGAAAAACCTCAACCACATCATTGGCGCCATCTGTGGGAACATTTATCTCGATACTGAGTATGCAAACCAAGACTCGAGCCTTGGCGGAACAAGACCCGCCTCGTGTACAGTCACCACCCCAGGAGGTAATCCCCCTGACGCATGAGCAAGTACCCCTCAATGGGGAGATTCCTCCACCACGTCAACAATCTCCGCCCGCGCCTCCCGGGAGAGCACTCATCCCGGAAACTCCACCCCAAGAACCGACGATCTAACTGACGCAAGAAGCTTTGCTCGCCCTGATATGCGATGCATCTACTCGAGCGGTGGCACAAGTCGTAGCCCAATTTGTAGCCCGACAACTTGCAAACCCACCCCCTCCTTCCCCTCCCCGAAGTCGAGAATTATCCTTGGCTCCCGAGGAGGTGGAGCAGAGGCGGGAGGAAGTGAACAGCAAGATCTCTAGGCCTGAAGTTGCGCAGACTCAAGGTCATAATCTCCGCAATCGAGAATCTCCGCTCCCCCACCACCTAAGGGAGTCGAGGATTCCTACTTGTCATTGGCCGTAGCTCCTCGAAGACGTAGCCCCTTTGCCAAACATTCTAGTCGAAGCGCTCCCAGCATGCCTCAAGGTCTCGAATCTATCGGAATATGATGAAACGGGAGACCCACAAGAACACTTAGATAAATTTTATGCTAAGATTGATTGGTATGATCTGAGTGACGCCGCTTACTGTAAAGTCTTTAGCACTATGCCGTCGAAACGTGCATTAGCCTGGTTCAACCAACTGCCTGCTGGAACTATCTCTAGCCTCGAGCAGTTGGTTCAACGTTTCTTGCATCACTTCTCCATGAATAAAAAAGTTTCGAAAATGGCCACATCTCTATTCACCACTCGCCAAAGGGAGGGCGAAACTTTGAGAGACTACATCCAAAGATTTGTGACGCAGTGTATGAAGTTCCCCATGTTAATCATGAGTTGTTGGCTAGTATTATCCAACAGAACTTGCTGCCGGGAAGATTCAAGGAGTCCATAGTCGGCAAGCCCCCCAGCACTATGGAAGATTTGCTCATGCGCTCCTAGAAATACATCCGGATTGAGGAGTCTAATGCTTTGGATCCTTCCCTTAGCGGCAAAAGGAAGGGCCGGGAAGAGGAAAAGGAGCCGAAAAAGAAAGAGGAACGCAAGCACGTACCTCCGGCGGGGTTTGCTCAATATACCCCCTTGAACGCTCCAGGGGGGAGATATTAATGGTGACGGAACAACAAGGGTTAATCAGTTAATGGCCAGCAAAGATAAAAGATAACCCCAAGAGACTCAAATTCGATAAGTATTGTCGTTTTCACCGGGACAAGGGACATACGATGGAAGAATGTCATCACCTGAAGAATGAGATAGAAAAATTGATCCAGCGGGGACACTTAAAGGAATATGTCAACCACTATCTACAAGGACGCCAATTTGACCGTGGGTCGAATGTGCCAACTCCTCGTGACGATAACTATCCCACCGCAGGAGTCATTCCGTGACCTTAAAAAGATCAACAAGCCATGAAGCAGTAACTCAGAGTTCATGTAGCGAAAAAAATTATTTTTTGGCTATTCACTTGTAATAGGAGAAAACTCGAGTGGTAGCTCAACATATCTTTCTCCTCTTTTGATTTCCCCAAAAATATTGTACTTCGAATTTTAATCAATGAAGTTAGTTTTCTTGTCGTAGTCCCAACAAACGAAACGAATTTAGACGTAGAGATCCTTGAAGTTTCACGAGGACCCTAGATGCAAAAATCGTCATTGTCATACAGACAAAAGTCGCTATAGCCCCGGGACCCCCTAAATGGAACTTTCATTGAGATCCTCGTCGATAATGTCGCCCCGAAAACTTTACATTCCTTTGAAGTTGGTAAAAGACCGACTCCGGGACATAAAGTATCCTTTGAGGCAACATCCCCTTATCAAATTTTTAAGGCAATGTCCCTTCATAAAAATATTGGGCTCAAAAAATTTTCTCCCCCTTTCGAAGTTGGTAAAAACCTAACTATGGGGCTTGAGCAAAAACACCCCTTGAGGCAACATCTGACGAATCCAAATCATATGAGGACAAAACAACAACTTAGTAAGTGTAGTGACTACATTTATGAATGTGGAGGACTATCGAGTTGCCTACCAAAATTTTCAACCTAATAGATGGTGAAGAAATCACCCCAAGAGGCTACGTCCTTAAAAAAATTGCGCCGCTTCATCTTCTCCTAGGTCTTGGGGGGCTACATCACTAAATGTAAGAATTGTTTACGGGGAATCTCATCTCTTGAAGATGACATCGAATTTCTCAAAACAAATGAAAGAGTTCGGCGCATAGCAAATATTGTCTCTTTAAACAAATGTATGCTAGTGATACTTACCAATTATGTGATGTCGCATAGCAACTAAAAGCAGAGAACTTACAATATATTTAAAGAGACAAAACCTCCTTGGAACTCAATGTAATTCATTAAATCCACCAAATGATTTCCAGAATGGTGATGGGGTAGAAATCATGAACTCTTTAACAAAGAAGAGTGGGATGAAGAGTTTAAGAAAGTGGACAGTTATGTCGTTCACGAACCAACTCCTCTTTTAATATAATACACCAACTTACGACCTAATCCTTTGTACTATCTAACTTGGGGGTCGGAGTGCTCACGAAGAGTTAAGATCGACACTTCCTTTTCTTGAAGGTTTCGAGCTTGTTTCCTTCCATCCGAGCCTGACAGTCACCTGTCCTATGACCCACAGAGATTGGACCACAACAGAATTCAACCTAGCAATCTATTTCTCGTAATAGTTGAAAAGCCGATCAACTAACTCGACCAAAGTGGAAATCTAAGCAAACCAAAAAAGAGAGAAGTAAGCAAATACACACAAATAACAAAGCAAGGAAAGAAAAGGAAAGAAAAACTTACCCTAGTTGCTTCACCGCTAAAAAATCGAGCAAGATAAGCATTAGAAATGCGGTGGAAGCGTCATACATCCTACTCACTGATAATGCTACGAGTCTTCTCATAGGAAAGATCATTGTCACCAGTATACTAAGAAGAAGATACCACATCTTGTTTATTATCACCAACGATAAAGAGACCTTTGCCAATGCCCGACCCAAAAAGATTAACAGCACTCTCTCGCGAACGCTTCGAAGGGCTAGAAGCGTGTAAAGTAGGAACATAAGCCTCAGCTTGCCAGAATCACCATCTATATGAAGAACCTCAAGGTACCGAGAATGAAGAGATGAACATCGAGAATCCCTTTCACCCCTCTTCGGATGGGGGGGAGGGGGGAAGAGGACGAGACGCCACTGTTGAGAATGATGGGCAGCCTCCTGCTCCCTCTCAACTTCGCACATCTTGCAAGTATACCTTCTTTCCTACAAAAAGATCAATAAACACAATCAAGAGCATCTAAAAAACAAACAAGAATAACAAATTAACAAAAGATGAATAGTAGCGATAGTAGGAAATAGAGGGCCAATGTCAAAGGGCTGATGATATAGACCTATTCAAATGAACGACATACGAAGGTCATGCATGGGTATTGGGGTAAAAGGATACTCTCCCCAAGGAACACCCAATCCCTAACATAAACAAATTTTTCATTCCAAGGTCCCTTTGAAGAGGGACAACCATCCAAAAGCTTGCAACCACTACAAGGGAAGAAGAAAAAGTAGGATTCACCCGTAACCTTCCTAGTTGAAAAAAGGGTGAAAAATTGCTTCCAATGAAGGAATCAATTCATGCTCCCTGAAATGGTGGCGGAAATCTTCAAAGTAGGCAAACGAATTAGGCATAAATTAACTCACACAAAAGTTGAATACTTTTTATTATTCTTATCAAGGGGGGGGGGGGGGGGAGGGGGGGGAGTGAGAATTCTAAAGTGAAAAAAGAAGAGTTTACTGAAAAATACTTGGGAGGAGGATTCTTTATCCTATCCTCATCCTTTGGAAGTAAAAACTCACACTTTGACAAAGGATCACAACCTTGTTGAGAGCATCAAGTTCTTCCAAACCAGCCATACTAAGACAACACAATGGGACTTGGATTGAGGGGTTGAGGAAGGCCAGTTTTGTCTACCCCAGATCATGGACAATTTGAGTAGGAGAAGAATTGTTAATTTTTTTCGACTCAGATTAACAAATTAAAGAATCAACGGGACATTCGCCTAGATTTTGTATAGCATCAATAAGCTCGAAAGAGAAATCTTCACCCGACAACCCATCTAGAAGAACCCTATAATCGATGAACATCTCGACCGATGTCGAGACCCCCCAACCAGGTCGAGGCAACTCGCTACGACCTCCCCCAAGTCAAGGCGAGATACCTCGACCTTCACCAAGTTGAGGCTAGAGGCCACGACCTTGCCTTGGCCTGTTAAACCGAGAATGAATGTCCAGTTCCGCAATTCACACCCGGAGGCCATCTAACTGTCCCCCATGTGCGTCGCTTGTTGCCGTTAGAATCTAAACTTTGAGTACTCATGTTGAATAGAAGAAGTACATATGAACTATTTATAAGGAGTAATTACCGTATAGATAGTACCTCTCCTGGGCATGTTGAAGGAATGTTACGACAAGTAAGATGTATGAGAGGGACAAGGATGTATGACCTATATATAGAGTTGAACTAGTTTGATGAAAAAGGAAAGTGATGTGGTTGAGGTTTTTATACTAAGGAATAAAATCAAAAATTTTACCTCGACACAATTGCGCACCAGGTGAATTGCAATTTCCGAAAGAGGTGCGGTTTTCAAGAATATGGTGTCTCTATTACTGAATAATAACTTGCATAAAAAATTAATATTTTGGTATTTATAGTAGTATTGTTAATTATATGGTGTGGTGGGTTGTATATGTTTACTGTATGCCTTCTATACAATAAATTACATTTTTTCCCTTACAAGTTAATAATTTTTACCAATGTATATCATACAGCCCCCCACTCTCGGATGGAATTTGCACACACCCGATGTAATATTTTATCCGAGAGTAAATACTTTTCTGAATTTAGTTAACACATGGGAGTGGATGGGTGGGTAGTCGTTTATTATTTTCAATTCATTGGGGGTGTGCGAGTACGCTTGGCCAACAGGGTGGGTGGGTGGGTAGTCATTTATCATTTCCAATTCATTGGGGGTGTGCGAGTACGCTTGGCCAACAGTGTCTGGTGGCTCGAGTTGAGGGTGCACCTCGATCAAGGGGTGCACCAGCAGAACTCGGGCTGGAGGGGTCTGGTGCGCTGGGAGGCACTCGGGCTCGAGGCATTGCCTCAAGCTAGTGCAAGGCGTGCACCTGGGCATTACTTCGAGCTGGTGCACTGAGCTCAAGGCGGGTGCCTCAAGCTGGCGCCTGGTGCTGCGGCTCAAGGCGCACCCTCGCACCCACCTCGAGCCTTTGGCTCGAGTCCTCAAGTGTTGGGAGGAAGTGCTTATTTTTGCGTCCCATGAGTTTTGAACCTAAGTCAAAAGTGCGAAAAGTGAGAACTCCAACCACTACACCATCAAATATTTCTTAACAATATTTGTTCACTAGCATACAACACTTCCTTAAGTCTATTAAAATATCTGTCAATTATGTAGTACTTCTTTTAACCCATGTACCCCAAAGCCTCACACATCTTACCCAAATAGTCAACACATATTTCTTTCACATTAAAATAATAAAATATACTTAAACTGGCACCCACCCTGTCATTCGTAGGGACATATACAATTTCATCCCTATGATGCAATTTTTGTGTAATAAAAAATACAACAACAACAAGCTACATGTTGAACTCAACTAAGTAGACAGAATATTCAAAAGGAACCACAAAAATAAAAGTATACAAACAAAACAAACTACAAGATAAAAAAATATATATATAAAATTAAAAGAGGGACCACAAAAACTTTTTTTGTCCACAAAGAGCCATACACTATATAGAAAAAAAAGATGAGTTTTTAATTTAATGATCTACATACTTTAACATGGAAAAAAAAATCATAAAACATATTTATTACATATAGAATTATATAAATAAAGAAAATCACACACTAACTAGAAAACAACTTACAACATTTTAAGTAGGGTAGGTGATTTAATCGAGAGTTCGTCAATGCTATTCTCGAACTTGAAATTCCTTCGCCTTAAAAGACCAATCTTTTAACAAATTTCAGTGATTTTGAAACAGAGATTCGGTTGCCAATTTGAGAGAACATGGAATTAGGATTTTTATCAAATTTTGAGGTTGACTTTTGGTTTCCACAAGCATCTAGTCATCTCAATGTCCATGTGCTCTTCATATCTAGCATCCAACTCAGCAACATATTTTTTTATTTTTGTGAAACAGTCAGTTAATTAATAGATCATGTGCATTCCACTTGTCTTTTCTGTCCCTTTTTTAACGTCTATTTGTCAGGAGGCCAAAAGCGTGAATTTTTTTCAACTTTTGGGCTTAAGTTGTTGATTTTGTAAAGTGGGGGCAACATATGCAACACCCCTTATCCAATGACCAAATATGTTAAATTTGCCATATTTCTCTAGGAGAAAATTACACAACTTGGAAAAATAACTAAATAAATTCTATAAATTCTAGATTTTACTTAAAAACTTTTCTTTTGAATGAGTTGTATTCCTAATACTTGCATGATTAATTCCTAAAAAAAGGTGTTGTTACGATTTATTTTTTAAAAAAGTGAACATCGAAGAGAAATTGATTTTTTTTTTGTTTTTATTTCCTTCACTATTTCGGAGTTATGTTAGCATTGTCGGGGAGACGGGGGTTCAGTGACAACAGGATTTTCACCGTGCGCTAGATCTTATATGGACGGCTTCGATGATCCTATTGATTATGCTGTCGGGACGAGCGTATCTTGGGGTAAATTTGCTAACACGAATTTAGGTAAATTTTGGGTGGTAAATTCTGTAGATATTTTCACCAGAATCTATGTATAGAATTATGGTAAAGAAAATGGATTTACTAATTTAGGTTTTTGAAAATTTTACCTTAGCCATATGTAAATCTTGGACCTTCATAGAATTGGGCCTTTTGTATGAGACTCTAATTTACTTTAGGTTGATGTAGATAAGATATTGGGTCTTTTGAAATAGGTTTGATGGTCTGAAGATAGAATTGCCCAACAAGAGACTTCCACCACATAATTTTATATTTATGAGTTTATATTTTTTAGGAAATAATTTCTTTTTGTTTTGCAAAATTATTTCATAAAAGATCATTATGTAATTAGTTTTTGTTTTATCAAGCGAGTTTCACAAGACGATTGCATAATTGAGTGTATAAGATAATTGATTATGATAGAATTTATTTTGAACTGAATAATTTTTAAAAAAAATATTATGATATTGGATTCATAATTTCATAATCGACTATGCAAATTTATATTGTAATTAAATTCCAAACATCATTTTCAAAGTTAGTGAAGGAATTGAATGATGAATTAATCAACATAATTGCAAGCCTTGATTGCAGGTCTTGGGCGGTATTTTAATGTCGTATTTGCCGAGTTCTACCACCATTTTACCATTCTTCCTAATGTTTGGATCTGCCATTATTTTCTTAAGTGGTTGGTTCGTCAAAAACCACTATGTGATATGATTGAAAGTAAGGCCGCAATCTTTTGGCGGTGGTCACTAATGCTAGTGCTAATCTCTCGATGAGACGATATCTTTGTTCCTTCCCCTACAATGTTTGCTAATATAATATACTATTTGGTGTTATGAGCTTCTGCCCAGCTAATATCTGCTGCATCAGATGAGGCTAGATATAGAAAAATCATTTCTCCTTGTTTAGGCTTGGTGAGCCAGTGGGAAGGCCAAGGATCTTTTTAGCTCTTCGAAGGTGTTCTGGTATGCATGCCTCTGTCTAATGGAAACGTTTTATATTTTGCAATACTTTGAAAATTTGAAGGTCTTTGTCTGATAGACGCGATATGAAACGATTAAGAGCGATGATTCTTCTTGTTAATCTTTACACTTCCTTGATCATGTGAGGGGGTTGCATTTCCATTATTTCCTTACACTTTTAGTATTACCTCTATCCCTCTTTGTGAGGCCAAATATCCTAAGAATTTTCCTCCATGTACTCTAAAAGTACATTTAGTGAGGTTTAACTTCAACCGAAACTTTTTGATATTTCGAAGAATTCTTGTACATCTTGAATATGATTTTCCTTTTCGCGACTCTTTACAAGCATGTTGTAGATGTAAACTTCCATGTTTTTTGCCCATCTAGTATATACACATTTGATTCACTAGCCTTTGGTAGGTGTCTCCTGCATTGTTTAGGCCGAAAAGCATAACTTTTTAGCAAAATATTCCTAATAGTGATGAAACTCGTTTTTTTCTTAATCTTCGATAGCCATTTGAATTTGGTTATAGCTTTGGAACGCATCCAAGAAGCTCATGATTTCACATCCTATCGTCGAGTCTACGAGTGCATCAATGAGTGGGAGAGGGTAAGGATTTATTGGACAAACCCAGTTCAAGTTGGAAGTCAGTGCACATCCTCCACTTTCCATTAGGTTTTGGCACTAGGACGATGTTAGCGAGCTAGTTCAAAAGCACCTTTTTGATATATCTCACTTTTGCTAGTCTCTGATCCAAACATTCTTTTCTTTTGCTTTATTGGTTGCTATTGGGATAGGCATTTAATCTATGGAGGATGAAGTTCATATCTATTCCTGTCATGTCTAAAACATCCCGTGCAAAAAAATTGCTTGTTCCCTTAAAAATATGATGGTGGCCTTTTCAAGATCATCACATGTTCCTACTCTTATTGTCTTTCCATGTTCTTTCGGATGGAGTTATACCACTTTGACTTCTTTAATTTTATTTTTCATCAATCTTCCCTTTTTTTTGCATCATTGCCACCATTTAGTGGCTTGATATGCATTTGCTTCTCTTGAAGTGGGACAATCAAGTTTTGTTTCTGTTTGCTTTCGTTGGGATAGATCTTTCTTGGAACTATCATAACATCCCTTGGCATCCTCTTATCTCCTACTTCCTCTCCAGTTCCTAGTGGTGTGGGAAACTTGAGTTCCAAGTGGTAGGTGGAAATGATTGCTCTAAAAAGATTCAAGCTTGGTCTTTCTAAAATGACATTATAGGACGAAGGGGCGTTAACAATGAAAAATTTAACGATTTTAGTATTCCACTTCTGATATATACCAAGGATATGGATAGTACAACTTCTCCTAAGGACTACTGTATCTCCACTGAATCTGGTCAAATGAGTATTCACTTGCGTCAACTGAGCACTGTTCATCCTTAGTTATGAGTAGGCTTTGTAGAAGATGATATCAGTTGAGCTTTCGCTACCTACTAGTACCTTTGTTACCCAAAAGTTAGAGATCATGGTAGCAATTACGACCTTGTCATTACAGAGGAGTTCTATATCTTGTAGATGTCTATCATCGAAACTAATGCACTCTTTCTCTATGGTTAGTTGTTCATCAATTCTTTGTTGTATGGCCTATATGCTTTAGGGTTGTCCACAGCTTGCAACATTATTTTTCATGCTCGCACAGAATCTCCACAAGCAAGCTCCTGAGATGACTTTGGTTGTTCTAGTTGTGGGTAAATTTTCTCCTGCAGAACTCTTCTTTTTTGAACTTTCTCCCCGTTTTGCTATATCCTAGGGGGTTTGGGATATTTTTTATTGATTGAGCAGTGTTATAGAAATCGTTGAGCGGGTTGTTCAAAATTGCTAATTATTCCTAAAGGCAATTGGTTGGACCAAGCCATTGTCTTTCCTGATAGAGTTGTTCTAAAGATTTTGCAGTACGCAACATCACTTACACTTTGGATATCGGCTTTGTCCATGAATCGATCCAAATGATCTTGGGGATCACCTGCCTCATTATACTCGGTTATACTGGGTATTTTAATTCTTGATGAAATTGTTTCCACCAGAATATGCGGCATAAATGGGCTTCTTCTGGGTGGGGCCATTACAAGTGGGAAGGAATTTTGGTCTTCCACTCTAGTTACTCGAGAGAGGTTTTGAGATCTTTCCATTCAACTCGACTTTGCTTCCAAAAGTTGTCCTCCACAACAAGGAAAAGGGGGAAGTTCATCCTATCTTCGAGAATTAATACTCGAATGTTGACATCTTCATCAGGTTGCTTTTCTTCATTCACTCTCTGTCTCTTACAATCATGACCTTCATGGACAAAAGGTTCCTCTTGTGGGACAATAGGAGGAGGTTAAGGGGGTACTTGATTTGCTATGTACTATGCGACTGCTCTAGTTGCCACTTGATTTATGACTTCTTCAACTAGTTGTTGTAGAACCTCTAGGATGATTTAGATCAACGGTGGAGGAGGTGCATGTTGGCCATCAACCTCTTCTCCTAGGTGTGCTTGATGTTCTTCCTCACTCTCTTGTTGGGTATTTCGTCAGGAATCACATGTGGAGAAGGGATTCGTCTCGGGAAGGAAGAAATATTTCTTCCCTTCCTTCTTCAGGATATGGTATTCATTGTCGGTGCTTAAATTTCTATCCTACAGACAACACCAGTACAATGTGGATTATAAAATTGTAGTAGAGAGAAAATGAAGTATAAGCACAATCTTACCAGATTTTGCAATTATTCTTTCTTTCCAAGTTCTCCTGATTTTTACCGGCATTTGTAGCCACGATGGTATTAATATTGTAGTTAAGGCTTTAGAGATGAAGATTCCCTTATGCCCCTAAACAAATATGGATGTTATGTCCATAATTTTTTGAATGGGTATTCTTTGAATTTAGTCAACCTTGGCTCAATTCTTAATAATTATTCCTCATAAATATAATCAATTAATTAAATGTACATTAAGTATGAAGGCTATGATTAGGGATTTTATTTTATTCATGGTGTTTGATTTCCTTATCACTTAATCCACAACTTAGAGCCATTAATAGGCATAATAGCATTACGATAGACCCTCATAAGTGTGTGAACACTGTAGCAAGGATTCATAGATTCCTTAAGATTAAGAACTTGATTGCAGATTGCACTTGTTGCATGATTACATGGACAGGTGCAAGTGTTACTTTGCAAATTCACAACACATGTAGCATTATCATAAGAATAGTTCCAAACATCAACTTTAATGTGAATGCGATCATGTGCCTTGTCCATATGTTTATCCTGTAGCTTTCTTATTCTTAAATGTATATTATTCCCAACACATTTTCTTGCAGCTATGTCCCTGTTTTCTAACGACCTAGCCATCATAAACTTTTCGATCCACTTAAGCATTGTTAATAGAGTGTTAGAGATTTCACCACACATTGTTTAAGAGCATGTCACACTTTGAGAAAGTGTAAAAATACACATTACTCCAATTATTTGGAGGCTTGTCACTCTCCACAACCCTGTTTTCACCCTCCACATCCATACCTAGATACTCATCATTCTCCACATTTACGTTTTCGCCCTCCCCAACAATACCCAAATTACCACCAGCCTCCTTAGCCCTCAGTTTGTCCCCATCACCATCATCAGAATCCCTATTTTGTTGCCCCTTATCTACTTAACTGTCCACTTTCTTAAACACTTCATCCCAATTATCCTCCTTAAAAAGTTCATGATTTCTATCCCATCACCATCCCCGAAATTATTTGGTTGATTTAATGAATCACATTGAGTTTGAAGGAGGCCTTTTTGTCTCTTTAAATACAATTTGAGTTATCTATTTTTTGGTACTATGCGACCATCACATAATTGGTAAGTATCACTTGCATACAACACTTTCTTCAACCTATTAAAATTTCTATCAACTCTATAACACTTCTTTTAACCCATATGCCCCATAGCCCCACACATTTTACCTAAATAGTCAACAAATATATCTTGCACATCAACATAATTAAATATACTTAAACTACCCACACACTCATTTGTAGGAACATGTACAATTTCATCCCTATGATACAATTTTAGTGTAATAACAAAAAACAACAACAACAATAAGAAGCTACACATTGAAGTAAACTACAATAGACAAAGAATATTCAAAAAGGCCCACAAAGGAAAAAGTATACAACAATAAAAGATTACATGACAAAAGTCAAATATATACATTCGAAAAGGGACCATAAAAACAATGTTTGCCACCAAAGAGCCATACTCTATATATATATAAAAAAAAGAAAGAGTTTATAATTCAATAATCTGCATACTTTAATAAAGGTATCATAAAATATGTTTATTATATACAGAATCATATAAACAAAGAAAATCACAAACAAACAAAAAAAATTCTTATAGTATTGTAAGTAGGATAGATGATTTAGTCGAGAGTTCTTCAACTCTATTCTCGAAACTTGAAGTTCCTTCGCATTAAAACACCAGTCTTTTAACAAATTTTAGTGATTTTTTAAGCAAGGATTTGGTTGCCGATTTGAGAGAACTTGAAATTAAATTTTCATCAAATTTTGGGATTTGAGTTTTGGTTTCCACAAGCGTCTATTAATCCCAATGTCCATGTGCCCTTTCATGTGCTAGCATCCAACTCACACTTAATTATTTTTTTAATACTAAAAATTCTAAAAATATAATTTATTTAAACTATACAATATTTTTGTATGTTAAGTTGTGGACCATATCCACGACTTGAAAGAAAAATATATTTTTCTAAAACAAAAGAAGCACACCTTTTATATTAAAAAAAAAATAATAATAGGTTTCTTATGAAAAGACTGACCTTCAGTCCCCAAGCTCAAGATCAGCCTTTGAGCTGACACGTATTAGTGCTGATGCGTGTTAGCTCAAAAGTTAAAAGAAAAAAAATATATATGTATAATATTAAAATAATATATATATGTACTATAAATTTAAATATTTTTTAGTATATAGAAAATATTAAAATATTATATATATTATAAATTTAAATACAAATATTATTTTATGATCTACAACCCGCACATATACATTGATGCAAATTAATTGTTATTATTATATTGATGTATTTGTTTTTTAAAATATTATATATATTATTCATTTTATATGTTATAATTATTTGATTATAAATTTACATATTTTTTAAATTATAATTAGTGTTGCAATTTTTTTAATTAAAAAAATTTAATCAATTTTTATAAATTATCGTAATGAATACAAATATTATAATGTAGTTAAAATTTTATCTCACTTTACGTAAATTATTACAATTTAATTATCATTGTTATATTGGTGTATTTGTTTAAATGAGTCATTATTTTATATATCGAGATAAGTTATTATATATTATTTCCATCTCTTTTTTAATGTATGTCTGCTAGGAGACCAAAAATGTCAATTTTTTTCAACTTTTGGGCTTAAGTTGTTGATGCTATAAAGCGGGGGGCAACATATGCAACACCCCCTTCAATCGGACCAAATATGTAATTTTGTCGTATTTCTCTAGGAGAAAATTGCACAACTAGGAAAAATAACTAAACAAGTTTGATATAAACTCTAAATTTTACTTCAAAACTTTTTGTTTGAACGAGTTGTATTCTTAATACTTGCACGATTAATTTCTAAAGTAAAGGAGCTGTTACAATTTGTTTTTGGATACCATCCTTAGAATGAATTTATTAGTATGCTATCTTTAGTGAAGAAAGGACGCCTCAAATCTCTCGGGTATGGGACCTATAAAATAAATCACTATTAGAACCACATCGAAAAGGTCCGGTAATAACCCCCGATGTCTAAGTAAAAAGAAAAAATTATAGAGAAAAAATATTTTAGGGTCATAAGAATATTAGGACAACCAAAGATGTACCTTGTACATCAAGGGCGACTATTTATAGATTTTCTCTAAGTGTACAACTTCACGTAAACTACAGAAGTTAGAATAATAAGACCGTCATAGTATATACATTAGAGTTTTGGGGGTATTAGGGCCATATTATAAAAACGCTAAATGAATGGAGTAGACTCATAGCTCATCTATAAGTTGGGAAAAAAGTTTGAGTACGATCTTCATAAAATCATCCCCACATCAAAAGGACATATTTACGACAATCTATTATTGAATTGACAGAAGTTAGAATCAAATTATCCATGTATTAAACCTAAGCATATAATAATTGAAAGTATTATAACAAAAAATTATTTGAGTTTAATTATTTTAAATTAAGTTTGAAAGTATAACTGAAATTTTAAGATAAGAATGTCTTTGTTCAAGGTATAGACCTGCGGACAGAGCAGATCAAGTTGAGGCCTTATAACTAACTGTCGGCCGAATCCATTATATATCACATTTGGGCCGAATTACGACCCACAGACCTATACCCATGAAATGCTCAAGCAATAAAAACCCTAACCACATCCCCCTTGTTCGCCGCTGCTCCATCCATCTTTCGTAGCACAGGTCAGCTCGCTTTCTCTACAGTAGTCTCCGGACGGTTGTCACGGTCTGATTATTGATTAATTTTGATTTTTCGGTTGAAATGCAGTTGCCTTTTTGGGGAGGTGGTGGAAGAATTCATAGGAAACTCAGAGATGAGTAAAGGAGGAGCAGGGAGCGGTGGGGCCCAGAAGGGAGGGAAGAAGAAGGTGTCGACGTTCGTGATCGACTGCGCGAAGCCGGTCGAGGATAAGATCATGGACATTGCCTCACTGGAGAAGTTTCTTCAGGAGCGCATCAAGGTGGGAGGCAAGCCCGGGGCGCTTGGCGACTCTGTTACAGTCACCCGCGACAAGACCAAGATTTCGGTTACTGCTAATGACACCACCTTCTCCAAGCGGTAACTTTGTCTTCCTCTGATACTTCTGTTGTTTATTTATTTATATTTTGAATTTTTTCCCTTTTGATGAGCTTAGTTTATTTCTGTTGTTGGGAAATTGGAACTTATTTGCTGACTCATAATCGAAGACAAATGAAATGTGTTTCTCATTGATATAATAATTGATATTATACCTAAGTATTGTATAATGGTGTTTTTAGTATCCATTTCTGCAACATCCATGTATCATTTGGTGCATATCAAGAATTTTGGTTCGAAATTAGATTCATGTTATTGTATGAGAAGTAATACTTGATTGGAAATGGTCGGGAATTTGCAATGTGACTAATATTTTCTACTTAGACGCTCATTATTTCTGGTGGGGCGGTGTATGATTTATTTCAGTTTATGCATATGAGATTGCAGCAATTGTCTTTTGGAATACATTGTTAGATAGTTGAGACTTGAATATATTCAGAGGCTATAGACCAATAGCAACTATTGTATGCAGATCAAGATAATATGAATTTGTTGTGGATGCTATTGAGGGAAAATTATTCAAAAATAGTTGCAAGAAAAAGAAAAAACTTGATAAAATACCAAGAAACTTTAGAAATGTGTTTCTTTCCTAAAAATAAAAAAAAATAGCTATTAAATCCATATACAAACTAGTCTATTAGTTCTGTACATCCATATACAACCGATTATTTTGTTGTACAAGATCAACTAGTCTATTACAAAGGTAGGCATATCTGAACTTATTTGTCATGTGCACACCATTAGTTTATTGTGTGTGTGGAAAGAAAAGGGTAAAGGATCATTGAGGGGAGGGGAGGGGGATGCCTGGCCCTGCCGTGGTTTGGTGCTGCAAAGGTGCAGTGCTGCTACTTTTTAGCGCCATTACTGAAGGCAACTGCAAACTTTCTTTTTCTAATTTATATGCAGAACTGTGCATTCAAAACATGGTTCTGTGCTGTTCAATTTTTTTTTCTTCTATTATTTTTCTAAGCAAAAAGAACCCTGTTTCCAAAAAACCGTCATTTTCGCAGATTTTTGTTTTTTTAAGAAAATCTAATTTTGAAGGCAGACTGCTTTTAAAACGCCGGTTCTGCCTAAATTTCAAACATCTTGAGAATGTGGTATTTTCTCAATTTTCCTTTTCTTTACTTATATTTAATAATTTTTCCTGCTATTGATCTAGGCCTTGGATACCAAAAAGTTTGGGTAGTCTGTAAGTTAAGGTCAGATTGATTTCATGATTCCCTTCACATGGTTCTGATACAGGACCTGAACCACCCGAGCCCAAAATTAGCTAAGTGGTTGTCAGACCTTTTCCGGCCCCTGTAATTGTTTTACATGAAGTTAAAATACTTTCTGCTTTCCTAATATGCTGAGCAGCTCTTCCCAGAATTTTGTATAGGCCCGAACCCTCTGCATTGCTGAATATCCTGATGTTGTTTGCTGTTCTCTTGGTCTGGTTGTCTTTTGGTCCTCTTGTTCTTTATGTTCACTTTCGCGAATTGTTCTCATCTTGGCGTGTCGTTCTATCATGGTATTCAGGTACTTGAAGTACTTGACAAAGAAATACCTCAAGAAGAACAATGTGCGTGATTGGCTCCGGGTGATTGCTTCCAACAAAGATCGAAGTGTCTATGAGTTGAGGTACTTCAACATAGCTGAGAACGAGGCTGAGGAGGAGGATTGATTGAAGAGTGTAATATTTTTCACTAGTTGATTGTTCAGCTGCCTCTGTTAGACATGTCTTCAGATTTTGTTACGCAGACCAAAGGTGTTGTAGTTCTATCTGAAAGTTTAAACTATAGCTTTTGATTGAATTGGATCTTTTGCAACAGCCTTTCTTTGCTACTTTATAATGCTGTAATTGGTCAGTTGCAAAGGTTCTTCCAGTTTGGTTCATTGAAACTCGTAGCATTATAAAGAACTAGAACTAGTATATATGACAACACTTGTATAATTAAATTCTAAAAATTAATTATTACTTTGAATAGTTATATATTAATTGGATAAATAAAAAAAGTTAGAAAATATAAGAAAGTTACGGCAAATTATTTAAAAAGGAGTTAAAAAAAGATGAGAAAGATGATAGAGAAATGAAAAGTCCGAGAGAGAAGCGAAATAAAAATTTATAAAATAAATATAAAATTATAAAACGACGAACTAAAAAATTGAAGGCATCAAAAGAATGATTTTTTTTTATTTTCTTTTAATTATTATTATTAGTTATATAAAGGCATAAATAACAATGCCATTGAACCCCCAAGTCCACAAAACCCACAATAAAATGAAAATTGTACTTATATTTCTTTCGAAAAATATTTCTTTTATAATTGCATTTTGTTGTTAAGATGTGAGACAAAATATGCTAAGATGAATAGTAAGTCTACTGCATTTTCAATTTTGCTGCTCATAATCTAAATCTATATTTTATTGATCAAATATCTGGTAAGTATATTGTTATATGGTTAAAAAGAATAAATGTAATAGAATACTTGCATCAGTTGGAAATGGAAATATAGTGTTTTTTTGGGTTTTTCACTTTTGTATATATATATATATATATATCGAGTGAGGTTATAATTATTACATAACAATACTTTATTCAACCACATTTTTTTAGTATTACAGGATACAAATACTTAAAAAATAAAAAAGCAGAGATGTCGAAAACTAACATAAATATTAAATAATTGTGTTTTTAGGATGAAAAAAAATCCCGATCGCAAACATAATAAAAAAATTATTTTTTATCTATCCTACAAATTATTATCAAAAAATTATCTTATACAGCAGTTATCAAAGTAAGGAACCAATTTGTTGATGGTGTCAGTGTCTTTTTCATAATAAAAAGTATATGTTAATGTTATTTATAGAAATTTAAATTTGTCACAATTTTCAATATCACAGCATGTCCTATATCAATTCAAGTATTACGAATACCCTCATAAAATAATAAAAATTTTTACATAGTCATCTTTTGGCATTATGTAGATAAATTACATCATAATAGATGAAATATATAAATTATTATAACTTAATCGTACACACTAAAAATATTAACAAGCGAAATAAAAAAAATTTGAAATATTCTCATCCCATCAATCCATCTTAAGGTTCTTACCACGTCATTAATCTGTATGTATGTTGTTGAGCATTCTATAAACAATATTGAGTTGATTACACTTAAACTCCATTAAAAAATGTGAAATCACAATTTTTCTATTAAAAACTACACTAATACCTCCTCCGAAATTCACTGTGTGCACTTGATTTTTTTTTTTCGTTAGAATTTTACACCAATCATACGACAAGTATATTATATTTATCATATTATTAATCTGACTTTGACCGACCAAATTCGGACTAGAATTTTTCATGTACATACATAATCTATACCATGATTTGGATAAATCGGTATTTTTAAACCGATGAAACAAACGAGGCAATAAATTATTAGATTCGATCATTGATCCGACATTCAAAACATTGATGATTGATAATAATAATCCAATTGAAAAGGTAAGATCACAAGGGAGCTCTAACGGCAACAATACAACTTGGGAACAAATGAACACATCATCACATCGCAAAGAACAGATGCTTCATGAGCACTGCAGAGCTGATCATAACATGGCCATGGATGTACTTCCAAGATGATCAGAAAGCTTATGTTTCCTATTACACTTCTTGATTACAGAAAACCTTCATACAGAAGCAGAGCTCGGTACCCCACAGATTCGAAGAGTCTCATTTCAGGAACAGTGAGCCTGCCCGCGCACGCTTTAAAAAACACACATTGAAAAAAGCTACACTGCCGACATATACATACAGGGCTGACGACACACGGCCAACGACTCCTTTGCACATCCCCAACCTTAGAAAAATCCCGATGGATAACATCCAGCGCACCGCCTCAAGAAAAATTGAAGCTTCCTCAAATCTCACAGGTCGTAAGGAGGAGGAGGGCTCCTGGGTCCAACTCCGCTAGCCTTTTCGTATGCAAATGATGCTGACCTCCTGCGGAACCGAAAAGCTTCTCTTCCTCCGGCACCTAGTTGAATATCGTCCACAGGCATGCTTTCAGAAACAAAGTTCTAAAACCTAAAAAGACTATGATAGTAAGGCAACTTGAACATGAATACTCTTCCCAATTGAATGTACAAGGATACTACGGAGTGTAGCACTCCCTCTATAAATACATACCATCTCATGAGAAATTCCAGTTTATTCCAATAAGGGAACGGACATTTTTTGTCAATATATCACACAGACGTAAGGCAATTATATACTTCATCAAAACTCAGCCAAAGTATAATAATTGTATAAGTAAATAGCAAGAACTCCTGACTTAATGACTGTTAATCCACCTAATAAGATTAATAACTAGGCTTATAATCCAGTTAGATGAGTTACTGTGAACTTTTTCCTGAAAAAATAAGCGGCATGGAATGCGTTGTCAACTGAGAAATACAATTAATTGGCTTATATATGAATCTATATATACACACACACACATACAAAATAGAACAATTCCATGCAATAACACAAACCAACAATTATTCCTCGCGCAATTACCATATTTCATGAAGCAACAACTACCAACAATCACTTATCAATCCACAACATAATACCTCCTATTTTTTCTTTTAATTCCCGATATCCCACAACACGTATGACATCTCATCATCATATCACACAACACACAACTCGTACGATATCACATTATCTCTGTTAATTGATGACATCCCACAGCTTGTCATCAATAACATTATCATAAACCTTTGCAATATGCAGTTTGGTAAGCCATCTTTCTGACTCTACTTACGTCACCACATTCATAACTATGTCATACAACTTAACTATCAATTTAGTAGAAGTGTATCATAATCATTCACAATCATTCACCATATCTGTAACACCCATGACCACGAAGAAAACACATAACCATAGTTTCACGAGACAACAAAAGTTTACAAGCAACAAGTATATCAACATAGATATAGACCCAGTTGATCATACTTGCCTCAATTATGTATTTTATCCGTATATCCTATAACAAGCTACAACACATATAATCAACAAATCCAAAATATTGTACCTAATCTTTCAATACCTCATTATACAAAATTCGGATCTCTACTCCGTTTTCTTCCACATGAACTAGACCCAATTATCGTTCCATTAGTATATATCTTACTATACAAAAATGGAGTTGAGTGATTACGTTGTTGTGAATGATTGTGATACACTTCTATTTAATTGATGATTTGAGTTGCATGACAAGGCACAATGTTAAATTGAATCAGAAAAATGATTTAGCTAACTAGGAATCATATTGTAACAACTCATGATGATATTATTGATGACGAACTGTATGCTCTCGTTGCGTGGATTTAGTCTTATGCATGTATATGTAAATATATTTATATATATGCATGTATATATATATACATACTAATTAACAATACATTGTGTTGGCAACTCATGACGTGCCACGTACTCCTTTCAAGAGAAGACAGTGAAATTATCCCTAAATTAAATGACATAATCGTTATATATGTGTCATATGCATACAGTAAAATCTCTATAAATTAATAATATTGGGACCATGAAATTTTATTAATTTAGAGAGATATTAATTTATCGATAAATTAATATTTTATTAATTAAAAGAGAGACTTTTTAAATTCAGCAAATTTAGTACATATGTATTGAAAATAAATGAATTCATATATGTTTCATTGATTATATTCATGCATCAATCAATTCTTTGTAACTAATTAAATATATTCATGTATAATATCAATTCATTGTATACAATTAACTATTATATTCATAGAGCATTGTATCAATTCATTGAAATTACTTAAATATATATGTTTACATTAATTCGTTGCACTTAAATAACTATTATAGCCAATTAAATATATTAATGCATGATGAATGAAACATATACTATATAAATCTCATATGAAAATAAAATAATTCATGACACCCAACCATGTCTTCTCATCTAAAAGACATCGCAAAATCATCCATGAATGATCAAATGCGTAAAGTATTACAGACTTCATATTTTAGCAAATTACCATAATACTTATGAATTATTAATTTAGAGTTTTAATGGGACCTAATATTTATAAAAGAATTTTTTGAAAAATTGTTATCTTATTATCTTATCGAATTTGATGAATTTTTACAAAAGCCCAAATTGGGACCGAAAGATTTTATTATTTTAGAAAATTTATTAATTTATTGAAATTTTACTCTATTAAATAGAATATAAAATGCAATATAATTTGAAAAAGAAAGTCCAATCTGCCTACAGACCCAAAAACTATATAAATCCCAATTACGCATAAAAAAAAGCATGTATCAAGTTGCAAGCTGCAACACAAATAAACAAATGAAAAATCGCAATCAGATGATCATATCTCAACAATACCTTAATATTAGTTAGGTAAACGTTCTAAATCAAATCTGCAGTTGTTTGTCAGAGCAATGGGAATATGACCGCAAAGGGAACAATTTTTCTTAAAGCAATTAATTACTTGAGTGGAGGTTCTATATAAAATTCCACAAATGTCATTCTCTTAGGCCCTACCCAAACTAGGTGCAGGTTCATCATAATTTGGCCGCGAATTGTGGGCCCCACGACATCGACGGCTGCGATGAACCTGAAGTTTGAGCATTGCCTGGCATTATCCGTCGGAAAATTTAGCAAAGCTGTGGACGGTCCTCGATGAAGATCCGTTTCATTCTGGATCCCATCACGTAACGGCGCCCATACAATTTTACGACAGCCGCTGATCCCGCCGGTCCCGCAGTGGGACCACAGGATCAACAGGTCCTGAACCAGCAAACTACGCTCCTGCTAGGTCACCGACTCACCCAAATGAGTTGTCACCAAATGAGTCGATTACCTTCGAACGAATGTTTTCTACTTGACCCGACGGCCGACCGCAATATGTTAAACGATAACAATATTTCATAATTCAATTGCAAGCTTACCGGCGAAAGGAGATACCGGAGGAGTGGAGCCGGCGGGGGACGCCGGCGGCGAGTCCTTCGCAGCCGCTTGCGGTGGCTTTACGATCATGATGCTTCTGGTTACTCTCACTGCCTCCTCCGCTGCGGCTTCCGCAAACGATTTTCGATTGTCCGCAACCTCTGATTCTGCAATAGCAGATTACACGTTGATTCTGATGTATACTGGGAAAACTCGTCGAATTTCCAAGTAGGCCCATAATTCTAAAATCCTCCGATAAGTTGATAAATTTTACATAAGTTTTCAACCCATTTCGTCCAAAACCCCATTAATGGAAATATAACTATGATTAAATACAGTAAACTATTTACAAATAATTTGCTTAAATAACATTTTAGTTATAGTTAATCCTTCCGGCTTGAGATAGCAAGAGCGGCGTACCCTTGCCGGAATTAGATCGGAAGCTAAAAGTGGAGTGTTTCCTCAGTTTCCCGAGGCCGCTGTCAGGCCGAGGGCCCGCAACGGTATCGTCCCAGAGCTGGTCAAGTAACCCCATGGGGCACAGTTTAAGAGAGCGAGGCGCAAGTTAGCAAGGACGGCGCTCGATCAGCTGACCTTCATTCGCTCGAAGCTTGTGGAGATATTTATTGACGGCGGGCGTTAAAGGTCGGGCAGTTGTTCGGGATGCAAATTAGATGAGGACCGTTGGATCAGATCTGGACGCCGTGAGATGACGTGGATGACCAAGAGATAAGCACGTGACAAGTAGATAAGAACGACGTGACAGGACCGGAGACAAACTCCTTACTTGTCGAAAATTCGACGTGGCAGCAATCCAACGGGACAAAAATCGAAAGTACATTAATGCCCCTGAACATCCTGTAAATCCGTAACTGGGGTGTAGGTGGTCCAAGATTTATGAAACATACTGTAATTAGTAGTTACTATAATTAAAGGATTGTTTGTAATAATTTTTACTTTTTACGGCGGTAATAAATTGTAAAAAAAATTGAGGATAAATTAAAATTATTTAGAAATAAAATCTAAAAGTAGCAAAAAATTAATGTTAGAGTGTCGGGAAAAAGAAAAAAAATTAATAATATTTATAATTTTATTAATAAATTGCAAAAGTCGATGGGGAGTTGCTTATAACTTTTAATTTAAACCAACTTAATTTAAGCGATTCAGAAACAAAAATCGTAAAACAAAAAATCTCTTTCAACTTGTTTTCGACAATAAACTGATAAATATTTAAAATAAACATTTGCAGACACCCCATATGAAGTGTTTCGCTGAACATATTAAAAATATTTTATTTACTTTATAAAATGCTTTAAAAGTTAAAAAATTTTGAACTTCGTTTTGAATATAAAATTGTAGAGTATTTAGATAAATAGGATTTAAAAGGTTATAAAATGTATAGGCGTTTGGCATAATATTCTTTTTCATATTAATTATTAAGTTTCAAATCATGTAAATAGAATTTTTTGCTTTAGGATAAAAAAAAATGATTGAACTTAATTTTTTCAGAAAACTAAATATTTGAATTTAGATTATAAATTATTAAATATAGTACAATTTATAGAGCTTATAATTTCTTAGATGTTGGATAAAATATCATGAACACCTTATAAATTCAGTCAAGCAGCCTTTAAGTCCAACTTGTCGACCTCATCCTCATGTTATTCAAAGTGGACCAGAGTGGGGTCTATAACGTGAAATCCTTCCTGTCAAAACCACCGAACTTTAAGGTTGGTCCCATACTCCGTTCGGAAAGTTTACTCGGATTAGAATCGATCGAATTAAATTTATTACAAAGTAAGTATGATATATTTATTTTATGATTGATCATTTTTTTTTTGAACTGTACATCAATTATATAATAAGTATATTACACTTGTCGTATAATTAATTCAAATTTGATTAAATCGGCTCTGAACTAAAATTTTCCGACCCCGTGATAATTTAGTCGTAGGTGTTTCTTGTTGAAAACTCTCCACTCAAATTGAGTTAAATGGTCATATTATTATTTTTGTTTTTTGTTTTTTTTAGTGAAAATGGCAAATTATTATTACAATTAGTAATATCAAACATCAATATTTAATAAATATCGACAACAATAATATTATATACTATTCATCAATATTCGATAATAATATCTAATTAAGACCTATAATTAAAGTAAAACTATATCTACTAATCAAATAAAAATATCACATACATTGATAGAGTTTGAACCCACAATGTTAGAGTTATGAGATCTTAATTTCTCTGATTGAGCTAAGCTTCATCCAATGGTCATATTTGTTAGGGATAGTTACGGTGCTGTTTTGGTTTCCTGTTGTTGTTTTTCATACAATTTAAATTGAAACAATTAGATATATTCAATTTTGGAGAATAGAAAATTAAAGTTGCTTCTTTTGAATCAAAACCAAATGTGTAGTTTTATGTAGTTTTGGGCAGTATTGCGGTTGATAAGTATTGATTCGATTAGAAAGATGTGACCTCCATTCAAGGATTCAAGCTCGTTATATATTCTTTCCATATATTGAAGATGGGTCCTAAGGAAAAAAATAAGAATGTTAGCCTTGTCGGGTTTGTCCTCAACTAAAAACCTCTGACACTCAAGTTAGTTAGGTTCAAAGTTAAAATATGTGATCTGGAGATATAAATGAGGTAGAAAGCATGAATATATCTTACCATAAGTGCTTCAGGTTTGAGTTATTTATAGTGCCTACATGTACGGAATAAATTGGGCATGTGGCATCCTAGCTTCTTTGTTCATAATCGTGCGATGATGGATCGGATTGCTCATTTGGATGCGGGCTTCGGGTCTTGGAGCGGGTAGGGTTTTGAAACCTTACCCAGGCATATGTCATGTGGGTCTCCACAATTTTTTTGGGTATTTTTACTCCAAGTAAGGATTTTTTTTTGTCCTTTTCTTGAACGATGAAGTAATACCCTCATCATTACTCCCCCACTTCTTCTAATACAAGTAATTATATTAGAAGAAGATGTATAGTCGCTTCCTTACACCTGAACCATCGTGTCCTTTGGCTCCTATCCATGTGTCATCATCTAGACAGTCTTCACCGGGCATGCTCCTTGATACTTCTCCCCTATAAGTATACGCTGCTTTCAAATTTTACTCACCACCTCAGTCACTCACAAGAGCTTGCTGCCTACAGTCCCTCGATCTCGACCGCCGTCCCCGAGGTACTCATGTCTTCCTCTAACTCCGAATCTAGTTCAGATTGTAACTTTGGTCATCTGCGACCTCTTCTCGATCCTGTAGTGCTATCCTAGTACGTATTCCCCCATTTGTAGTGGGTCCCTCTAAAGCAGTAGGTAGACACCAGGCTTAGGAACATTTGTGCAAGAGGAAATACCCACACATGTTAAATATTAAGAAATGCTAACGAGAAGTCCTTGGGCTCGCATTACTTGCAGTTTCCAACAAGGGAAACACTCAGAAATGTGATGAGGGTTTGGGCTATGAAAAAAGGGTGGGATTTGACATTTGAGACACCTACTTCAACGCAGGCAAACAAGCTGTTGACAGGGGATCGGGGGCTGGGTCGTGTATAAGAGTGTCACCACTCACGACTTCGATCGGCACCGGGGCTAGTGGAGGAAGATTAGGATCTGGGGTCCTGGAAGTATCAACCCTTGATGCAGCTGAAGCGACCTCAGCTACGAGACCACCACGAAGGGCACGAAGCCAGTTAGTGATCCTAGAGTTCATTGCTACATTATCTGCAAAAATAATAAGAACTTAGAAAAGGAGTACGATAGAGCAATAATATTGAGGAAAGGCAAGCATAATGAAATCACCTAAAGAACTCCTAACTCGGAGGGGTGCTGGAGTGAGATGAACGAGCCACAAAACTTCTTCTTCTATAAGCTTTGTAGGGTTATACCGATAAGCGGTAAGGCTGTTAATCTAATCGCCTTCAGCCCCCTCCTTCTGTTATAGGTTTGAGTTTATCCACACCCCAATCACAACGAAAGGGCCACTCTTGGCCAGGTTGAACAAAGATGAACCTCTCCCTCTAAGGACCAACATTGGATTTTAACATATCTAAAAATCGACAGTCTTTACGAGCAGAAAATATCCCCACATCATAATTACTATTTTTAAATTAGCAAATAAATTCATGGGAGAAGTTTACTACTAGCTAATTAGACTTTTTTACTCTCCCGAACCTTTAAAATTAGACCCTTAGTTTTTGTTAAAATATTAATATTAAATAATTCCTGTGACACCCCCTACTCGCTACATCTAATTATCATTATTTCATCCTTTCTTTAATTAGAACTCATTCTATAAGTAATTCCCTTTCAACCCGTAAAATAAATTCTAATATATATCACAAAAGATAATATATACCTCCAAAAGTTTATATTTACCCTCACTAGATGTCTTCATTTACATAATCTCAAGGGAAGTAGCACCATAATTTTGAACACAAATCCGACAAAAGAGTAGAATATTTAACAACCAAACAACCAAAAGCTCCGGCTTCAGCTGTCACGGCTGACCCACCTAATAAAGACCACGACACAACTCAAAGTCCAATATGGCTAGTCAGTTTGACCTATTTTCTGAAAAGTACGTGGCAAGAAATGAGCTGCCTACTCAATAAGTATACATAATCAGTCTATATATATACACAGGCAATAATTCATGTACATGCAGTCACATCGACTAACAGTCATTCGTCATATGGCAACATCAGATATAAGCAATAATACATACTCACAGCTGTAAATCAATCCACGTCATAATATTTGACGTTATCATTAGCTAAGGGCCCTACTTACTCTAATTGGAGTACATCAGTCAATGGTTTCGCCGGCCATCATCATCTCATCGTCATATCATACACAACACAAGGATATCCGTTATATGTGATATCCCCACACTCTTTTACTCCAGCTGTGTAGCAATATCAGCACAGGACATCACCACAAACATGGTATCCCCACACCACTCCAGTGTGTAGCTAACAACACAGGATATTCTCCGCTGCCTCGAATACCCCGATACCCTACGCGCCATGGTACCTAACTTAATTCATATATTTTTATATCACATCATCAATCACATCATCATCAATCACATTATCATAAACCATTGACTGTACTCCCAACTAGGTAAGCATTATCCTTTATTTTAATTCACGATCATCATTCTGTTCTTTATGATAATTACTCCCAATTGGATTTTATACAACAATCAATTATACAATCATCACGTAATCATATCTCGTGTGTCCCTACATTACAATCACATAAGACATAGTAACAATTTCGTCAATATTATGGTAATCTAACAAATAATCCACAACTAATTATATAAATAATCAACATACGAAATCCACGTATATAAATATAAAGTCAAGTTCACGATCACATCCAAAAACCAATATATATGATATATACAATACTATACATATAGCTATATATATAAATCCAATTACCTATACTTATTTTAAATCCCAAAATATTTCGATTTCACGAGTGACTGCTCAACTCTCTACTTTGTCTTCACGTCCTATAATAGATTATTATACATATAATCAATATAGAATATCATAAACTCTAAATAAAATATTATACAATGTTTGTACATTTTCCACCAATGTTTTAATATTCTATTTATATTAAAAGTCCAAACCCCTGTTCTATTTTATTTTAGATAACTTCACTTTCTAAGTTTCTCAAACATATATTTACTTTATCAACTAATTCATAAGAATTCATTTAATCAAACACCTTCTATAACTATCATTTTTAACAACATCTCTAAAAGAGATTATCATTAAACCTCATCTTCCCTCTCTAATAACATAATATTTCTTAAATATAATTTCTGAACCATTTTCATGAATTTTTTATCAATTTACCGTTGCTATATAATTTAATTAAACAAAAATTCATAGAATTACATATTTAGTTAATCATTCCGATGGAATTGTGTAAATTGGCTATAATAATAATTAAATCTAACAAATATAATAATTTAATTAATCAACTATATCATTTTTATATCAAATGTGATATTTAATTGAGCACTAATTTAAATAGCCAAAATCATAAAGTACTCCGGTTAAATAGTACATCGCTCAATATAATCAATATTTAATAAACTTACTAATTAAATAATATAATTATACAAATTAATATAAATTAAAATTTAATTCACGTACCTCTGTTTATCTTTTTCGTGAGAGAGATTGCAATTTAATTTTCTTAATTGTGTGTTGTGTGTTGTATGTTGTACATGTGTGTGTTGTAATATGTGTCTGTACAAGGCAAGAGAGAAGAGAGTGAGGCGGTGGGGGTGATGGCCCACCAAGCCCACTCTAAACTCTCTCTCTCTCTAATTCATATATATATATATATTATATTACTTACTAATATATATATATATATTATTTACTAATATATATATATATAATGTTTTTATTATTTTATTTATTAATTAGACTTTTCTCAAAATTTTCATTACGTCCTTTCTAATTTTCTTAATTAATATAATTTGCCCCCAAATATTATTACGAACTCCAATTTAATCCGTTCAAGTTTTATTATATCCCAAATTCAATCTATAATTTGTTTACTAATTAAATTTAATTTTTTAATAATTATCAATTAGTCTCCCAATTATGTAAAAACTTCTACGTCACAATTCTCCCCTCCTAATAAAAATTTCGTCCCCGAAATTTAACTAACTTACCCGTTCAATGGAATAAATAGGGATACTTCTCTCTCATATGCTTCTCAACCTCCCAAGTTGCCTCTTTAGGGGAATGATGACTCCATCTCACTTTTACCATCGGTATGTCCTTGTTTCTCAATTTCCTTACACTTCTATCCAAAATCTCTACTGGCTCGTCCACATATGTTAACTCCTCAGAAATTTCTATCTCCGACTAACGAATAATGTGATCATGATCAGACTGATATCATCGCAACATCGAAACATGAAAAACATCATGTATTTGTGACAACTCTACTGGTAATGCTAGTCGATACGCCAGTGATTTGTTTCTTTCAATAATTTCATACGGGCCAATATATCTCAAATTCAGATTCCCTTACCTGTTAAACCTCAGGATCACCTCCAAGGAGAAATTTTCAGGAAAACCATATCACCTACTTGATACTCCATCTCCCTTCAGTGTTGATCAACATAACTTTTTTATCGATCTTGTGCTACCTTCAAGCGCTTCTTAACTACTTGTATCTTTTCCACTGTTTGTTGCACCAATTCAGGACCTTCTAATTGTCTTAATCCTTCTCCCAACAAATCAGACTGCGACATCTTCTTCCATATAAAGCTTCATGTGGGGCCATACCGATACTAGAGTGGAAACTGTTATTATATGCAAATTCCATTAGAGGTATATGATCATCCCAGTGCCCTTAAATTCAATTGTACAAGCGCTCATCATATCTTCTAGGGTTTGGATCGTTTTTTCTGACTACCCATCTGTTTGAGGATGAAATGCGGTGCTGAACTGTAACTTTGTGCCCATTGCCCTTTGTAAACTTTCTCAAAAGTGTGAGGTGAATCGAGGATCTCTATCTGACACAATCGATACAGGCACTCCATGTAATCTCACTATCTCAGAAATGTATAATCCAGCTAACTTATCCAGAGAATCAGTTATTCGTACCAGCAAGAAATGAGCAGATTTTGTCAATCTATCATAGTTACCCAAATAGTGTTGTGCTTTCTTAATGTACGTGGCTACCCCACGATAAAATCCATAGTGATCTTCTCCCACTTCTATTCTGGTATTGATAGAGGTTGCAGTTTACTTGCTGGTGCCTGATGTTCTGCCTTTACTTGCTGATATGTCATACATTTAGCTACAAATTCAGCCATGTCCTTCTTAATTGTCTGCCACCAGTAGTAAGGTTTTAAATTTTGATACATTTTTGTAGTACCAGGGTGCATCGCATATGGTGCATTATGAGCTTCTCGCAAAATCTCTTCGTGTAATCCGTCTATATCAGGCACACAAACTCGTCCCCCATTGACTATCACTCCATCAACTCTTATCGAAAAATTTATTTTCTTACCATGTCTTATTCTTTCTAGCATTCGTAATAAGAAAGGATCTCGAGTCTGCACTTCTTTGATCTGATCCACGAAGTCTAGCTTAAGTTGCAAGGCTGCTAATAAACCCGCTACCTGATCAACCTCCAGTTTCATATTCATAGACATCATCTAGTAGCAATGTCTGATTGTGACTCCCAAAATTGGCTAATGTACTTGAATTCTTTCTACTCAAAGCATCTGCTACCATGTTTGCTTTCTTTGGATAGAAGTCAATAGTGCAATCATAATCCTTCATCAGTTCTATCCATCTTTTGTGCCTCAAATTCAATTCCTTTTGTGTCAAGATATATTTCAAACTTTTATGGTCAGTAAGGATCTGAAACTTTTCTCCGTGCAAATAATATCTCCAGATCTTCAGTACATGCACAATCGCGGCTAACTCCAAGTCATGTGTGGGATAATTTAACTCATGGTTCCTCAATTGGCAGGACGCATAAGTAATTACCTTTGTGTTTTGCATTAACACACATCCCGGACCCTGTTCAATTGGCGGTAATTGACACATAACCTCATGCTACCATTTTTTTTCTTCACAAACAGCACTGGTGCTCCCCACGGTGAAGTACTCGGCCTAATAAACTCTTTACAATTTTTTTATTTGCTTTTTGAGCTCATGTAATGCCACTGGGGCCATTCTGTACGGTGCAATAGAAATTGGGGTAACTCCTAGAAGAGTTTCTATAGCAAAATGAACTTCTCTAAGTGGTGGCAAACTTGATAAGTCATCAGGGAATACTTCAGGGAAGTCTCTCACTACCGGGATTTCCTCCAAAGTGGGATTAACCCTCTCTGTATGTACCACATGGGCGAGGTATGCTTCACAACCCTCTAACATCAATCGTTTTACCTCCGTGGCTGATATTACACAAACTGGTATCACCTGACGATCCCCCACAAATATTACTTTTGATTCACCAGAACATTCGATCATCACTTCCTTTTTATAACAGTCAACTATTGCTTTATGTTGTGCTAACCAATCCATCCCCAAAATCACATCAAACTCCTTCAAATACAGCACTACAAGGTCTACAGGTAACTTTACATCTCAAATTCTCACTAAGCTCCCTTTCCTAACATTGTTCACTACCACACCCCCTCTGACGGGCAAATAAACCATCAAATTATATCCCAACGGGCTATTCTCTCCCAGTATTTTAGATGCAAGTTCGGACGAAATATATGAATGTGTAGAGCCAGGATCAATCAGAACATAAGCCACAATGTCAAATAATAATATCATACCTGATATCACGTCATTTGATGCTGGGTTTCTTCTCTAGTCATGTTATATATCCTTGCTTGGGTCTGTCTTTGAGTAACTTGTGCTCCAGCCCACCTCATACCGCTACCAAAAGTGTGGCCACTATCTCTGTTTTCATTTAGAATTATTTTAATCCATCAATTTCATTTATCGACTTTAGCGTTCATAGACTTAATTTTTATCTCAATTTGATCCCTCTAACTATTTTTCGATGACAATGTAGTAAAAAAATAGTCATGTGATACACATGGCTGGTCCCTCTGACCCTTTTGTCAATTTTGTTTTTTAAAAAAAGAAGTTAAACGCGGTTAGGTTGTGTTTTGAGACACTAACACGTATCTCAAATAAGTACATTTGGTATCTGGATCGAGAGTTACACACTCAAACAGTGTTTCATAACATGGCCGTGTTCTTTAACATAGATCTTCTACGTGCAAATCTATAAAAAAAAATGCCCAGACTGTGTTCCACCTCTAACTGCGTGTTTTCATTCCAAAGTCGTGTTTTTATTAGAATCATCCTCCGGTTGTGATTTTACAAACTTTTCAATTATTTTAAGGGGTAGCTTCAAATGTTTCTAAGGAAGAAAAAATTATCTTAGCTGGAATAAGTTTATTTTATTACATCACACACACCATTTACTACAACAGTTAGTTCACATACAATATGTACATATTACACATCCGCATTTTTACTCCTCTCATGACATTTTCCACAGCACAAAAATTTAACTTTATTTCATTTTTTTGTTGGGCACCAAAAAAGCAGTCCTTAAACAAGGTTCAACATTTAGCATTTTGGGCAGGAAGCCACAGTACTTTTCCAACCTAAAAAACTAATAATTTTATATATTTAAAGGACTAAAGTAAGAAAAAAAATCTAAACTAATCATTTTACGCTCCAAAAAATCAAAATACGGTCACAATATTTTCACCGGAAAATAGTAAGAGGGGCCAATATGAAACTAAAACTAAAATTAAAAAATGTTAACGTTCAAAAAGAAATGAACTTAAGAAACTAATTTTTTTTAAAAGTAATAACTTAAGAAATAAACTATAATATTTTACTCATTTATCAACAGAGTAAGCTTATATATACCAGATAGGAAGCATACTCTTTGTTAAGGAAAAATCATCATAGACATGCCTTCAAAGTTTGATTAAATTTTCTATTACAATTCTTGTTGTATTTTTTATTTCATTATATATATATATATATATGTTTATGTATATACTTTTTTTTAAGAAAAAGTGAGATATATTTTTTATATACATGGAGTGTATATAAAAAATAAAATAGAAAAAGCAACATAAATTGCATAAAAATGTGTTTATACAATTAATTTGAAAATCTAAAATTATTTTAAAAATATTATGTATTTTAATTGAAAAAATTAAAAAAGATAAGAGATTTAGGTGAGAAAATATTATGTGTTTATGTGAGCTTTTGGTAAGAACTTTTCAATTCCTGACTTTAAAAAAGTACTTTTAAGTCGTTTGAGAATGTCAACTTCTATTTTGAAATTGTTAATAAAAGCGCTTTTTGGTCAAAAACTTTAAGCACCTCGGGGTGCTTATAACTGATTTGATTTTTTTATAAATAAATTCAACTTTGATTTTTATTATTTTTACCCTCATTATAATAATTTTAATTCAACTTTATCATTTTTTATTTAGATAATTTTTTTTATTTTTAGAGTTGATATTGAAATTTTTAAATAATTTAACAATAATCAATTTTACACTTTCACATATTAAATATTTTATTTGCCATATTGTCTAATTATATTGTTCACTTATCATAAAAAATATAAATTAAATAGTTATGATTAATTAAATTTTTCTTTATTCATGCAAGTTTAATTATTGTGTATCAATCAACAATTATATTACTTAGTGAAAGAATTATTAAGTTAAAAATTTATTTTTTCTATTAATATTTCAGAAAAATTAAATATGATATATACTAAGCAAACTAAAATTTATTACTTTTTATGAAAAAATAATTATTATCGACATACAAAAAATGTAAATCTAATAAAAAATAATATCTTTTTAACATGCGGACAAAATAGTCTTTAATCAAATTAAATTTACTTTAGAAGTGATTTCTCCCCAAACACTATCCAATTTAGTTTTTATCTGTTTTTTAAAAATACGTACTTCCCACTTTTTATTATACTGCAACTTTCATCTTTCTCTACAAACATCACGTTTTCAAAAATAAAAATTTTCGCAAATATTCCCTTATAAAAAGTTATTAACAGGACAGAAACAGACGTGGAAGTTGAGAATTTGTATTTATCTATACCTTATTACTAG
This sequence comes from Sesamum indicum, assembly GCF_000512975.1. Taxonomy (NCBI): domain Eukaryota; kingdom Viridiplantae; phylum Streptophyta; class Magnoliopsida; order Lamiales; family Pedaliaceae; genus Sesamum; species Sesamum indicum. The sequence goes on from NC_026154.1 coordinate 12,451,582, forward strand.
TGAAAATCACCTGTTTGGTATCTAATTTTTGTATTATCTGTTTTTTTTAAAAAAAATTCAATAACTTTTTTTTTTGTTTTTCATATTTCTTTTTCTTCGCCCCCTTTCTCTAAATAAGTATTTGCGGTACACACTATGTATGTACAAATTTTACAATAGTATTTAAAATAGAATATTATAATGATATTTATTATTTGATAAAGTGTTTAAAAAATGATAAGTTAATATTAAATTTATAATAAAATGGTGTAATAACTAAAAAAAAGATGCATGAAAATAAAATGAAATAAGTAAATAAAGATAATAGAGGAAGTGGGAAGTTATAAGATAAATAAAAAATAAAACAGACCAAAAAAGGGAGAGACACCAAAGGCGTGCTCTCCCTTAATACGAACTATTTAAAACATATATTAAATAATATAGATTAGCAACGAAAGTTTTACTTGCTAATTAGTTCGACGTTGATTTTAGTATTAAATTTTTTGTAGCTATTTATTATTTTTCTTTTAGTGTTTGCCGTTTCTCAAAGTTTGTAGTGCCGCTACTTTGATATTGTAAGTCATTGTATCATAAAAGACAAATTACATTGGCGTGCGAATGAAGGACATAAGTACGTTTCTTTTTCCTCTCCATCTCTTGCATTTTCTTTCCTCTTTTGCTGATCTAGTTGGAAGGTAAATCTATCTCCCAATGCTAGGAAAAATATTTATTCTTTTTATAAAATTCTGCACAAAAGTTGATTGAATTCAGGGCATGATCTCACTTTATTCAATACTCCAATCTGTTCTAAGTTTTTTTTTTCCTTTATCCATAATGTACGGATACTTTAAAATATCACCACATACGACAGCAGAAGAGCACCGGACATGGACATGGTGCTGACGTGTGTCGACCATGGAATATTTGTCTGCTACGCTTAAAACAAGTTTATTTTATCTTAATATTGATATTCGTTCTTTATCTTATAATGGTGTAAAATATTACATACTTTAATTTTATGTGAATACCTTTATTGAAGTTTGGTGTATTTACAAATACCTTTTTATTATTCGAAAAATTATACATACCCCTCAAATGAAAAATATTATTGTGTAGTCCTTAAACTGTGTAAAAATTACTACTTTACCTCTTATTTTACCCTATACACTTTAGCCACATTTTGAATCCAAGCTTCATCAACCATCTTCTAACAGGACAAATATCATAGACCCCATAGATTAAACATCAAAACTAAATCGAAATAAATAGGGTTAAATATAATTTACCCCCTTGTATTAATAAAAAAGTGCAAAAAAGCCCCTATAAAAAAATAAAATGTAATTCACCCCCTTATAATTTAAAAAATAATGCAATTTACTTCCCTCCATAAATTGACGGAGGGAGGTAAATTGCATCATTTTTTAAATCGTAGGAGTTTTTTGCACTTTATTTTTTTACAGAGACTTTTTTGCACTTTTTTATTAACACATGAGGATAAATTACATTTAATCCAAATAAATAAGGTGAGTCCACTCTTCTCATTTAAAAATAAGATGATAAGGCATCTCGAAAAATACTTTTTGATCGATATATGATGAAACGAGACCAATTTTTTTTTAATAATGCTCCTAAATAAAGTATTACATAAAAAAATATGGGTTAATTATACTTAAATCTCTTCTAAAAATATAAAATTATACTTTCTCCCATAAAAAGATTTAAAATTATACGTACATCCCCTTCAAAAGTTTTCTGTTTACACTTAGTTTTCTCTTGATATGGTTTGAACAAAAAATATTGTTTTGGCAAAAAACAGTACATAAATTTTCTATTTCACCTCATTTAATAATCTCATGTAATAATTTTGTACTTATAAAGGAAAAAAGTGTAATAATATTTGTGTATTTATCCCCATAACATATAACAATATACATTAAAATATTAAATGAAGGAAAAATTTGTAAATATATGTTATGTTTTTTTGTTGACATTATCATTTTTTCTCCAATGACCATCAATTTTCATAAACCAAATTATCCTTATACATTTTCATATATTAATGCATGTGAACGGCTATATCTTCACAATTATAATAATAATTTAGTCACAAACAATTTGTTTGACCTACAATAAGTCAGTAATAAATCAATTGAGGGTAAATAGCAATGTTCATTCAGTTGTTTATATTAATATCACCAACTTCAGTGAATTTGGATTAATAGAAAAATCTATTTGTTAGATGAAAACAAACTTCAAAATACTAAATATAATTTTCTAAACCACAGAAAACCTACATATAATTACACCCAATTTAAAGGAAAGGCATGTAATTGTCCCTTAATAATTTGATAGCTGAACTTTGACATCCAAAACCTTGAAAGAAGGAATAGGTGGGAAATAACATTTTTGATTCCATAAATTAGGCCCGTTTCAAACTTTTAGTCTCATAATTTATAAAAATTAGCACTGTTGATCCTCATTCACTTTTTTATCTACAATTTAAAGATATAGTGCACGTGGTTAACATGCGATCGTTAAGTATTTTTTACTGGAGAGAAAATTGGCTTGTTTTCTAACTTGGAACTATTTTGAGAAAAAATATAACTACATTTGAGGAATTTTGAAGGAAAATAGGGCAAAAAACATAACGATCTCTCTTTTCTCTTACAAAAATTGAATCCTATCATTCCCATATTTCTATATGTTGAAGCCAAGTAGAAGCAATACAAAGAATCATGTCTTTCATAAGTGAATCAAGTAGGTCAAATAAAACACTTATATACTATTATTGAAAAAAGAGCCAATTTTTCCTCCAACCCAAAATACTTAACGGCAACGTGCTAAGCACGTGACCTATATCGTTAAATTATACATGAAAAAGTGTATGAGGACCAAAAATATTAATTTTTATAACTTATAAGACTAAAAGTGTTAATTCCGTGCTAAATGAAATCAAAAGTACATAAACTTAATTTATAAGATTAAATATACTATTTTCCCAGGAATTATCATTGCTGCAGGTGATATATACGTGATGGGGTTGGCAAGAAAAGTTATCCCCCGGGGGATTGGGGTGGGTGTAAGCCGGTGAGATAGACTAGTGTAAGAAGCAAAGTGTAGGATAAAGGGAATCAAATCTACCTAGGAACTTACACTGTCTCCCTTCCTCTATACAAAACGCTTTCTGCCACTCAACCACACCACAATATCACCACTGCAGAACCTATCTACACAGGGAAAATGCAAAAATAAATTAATTAATTAAAAAAACAACATTTTTATATTACTAAAAATTATTGAATTATAAAATGAAAAATTATTTAATTCCATATATTTTTAATAATTGATAATAATTAAAATATAGAAAAATAAAATTATGTTTGCTTTTATCGATCTTAAATTGACAGTAGACGAGGAATTTGCACAATTTATGAGCCTAAATCTTATCTTCTTCGTAAGTTGTTGTTTATGACAGAATCGTATAACTCTATAATAAGTGCAAACAATACTTTATACATGTGACGGGCCTTGCAATCCCGGTGCATGGGCTATGCAAGGTTATTTGGTGTTGCATGTGATGACTGCATTGGTGTGGCCTTGTCAAGTCAATTATATGACAAATGTAGCAGATTTATTGTATAATTGGTGTACAATTCAATAAAAATAATCAATCACATCATAAATATATACACTTATTCTGTGAATAATTTGAATCAATCAAACCTAATTTAAATAAAAAAACATCGGCATTAATAAGTATTGTGTGGTTCTCCTTTGATCTTTATTTGCAGCCAATTGTATTTATTATTTTTTCTTAACCGAATATTAGTACTCTTGATCGTGTGATAAGTTTGAGGCCTCGTGGCATAAAGATTATGGGTTGTTAAATTCTACTAATGTGGGAATTTAATTTATATTATAGTTTCTTAATTTTATCTATAGTTTCATATTTTATTGTTCAAATGACGTAATAATGTGCACTTAAAATTGAGAATTTGTATGTAAGTTTTCAAGGATTGAGCATAAAATTATCATTACACGATTAGTAACATATCTATAGTGATAACACGAAAAAGTGACGATAACTACTTATCTCACTAATTGTTTATAATGACAATTCTTTCTAAATAATTATTACTAGTCAATTTTTTAATGCAAATATTATCACTATTCAAAATTATAAAAATTATTATAGTAAAAAAATAAAAGAAAAAAAAGTCATCACCTAATATATATAATTACTAACCATTTTAAGTATGGTGAGTTAATTTTTTAATCGCTAATATGGTTTTTGTTATATGTACTCCAAATATTGATAATTAATTCTAATTGGGTCAAAGTAAATCCAAGTGAAATTACCTCATTAAAGTTGCAGAAATCTATACTTTTATTATTGAAACTACTGTTGTTTTTTTATGGGAGGTCAAAATATTAGACAAAATAAAAAGAATTATAATTAAAGTTTTGATTATAAGTCAAACCATGATAAATATTAATGAATTATGATTCATATTTGAATTTTTGCAATAATTTTATTTAACCATACTAGAAAATATTAATTTAGTTTTTGGGTAATTACAACGAGCTCTTTAAGGTTTGACATAATTACAAATATGCACCCCTCGTTATTTAGGAAATTATCAATATATCTCCTTGATTCTAATGGCCATCCAACAATTCGCTCAATTGATTAGTCTCTTTTAGGTTTTCATCCATTTTGCGATGAACGGATGAAAACGTCCTGGTGGACTATGAATTATAATTTTATTTTTTCAAGTTTGAAATTTTTTGAATTTTTCATCTAGCTAGTCCAATTAGTTTTTTTTTTTTAAAAAAAAAGAAATACAACAAGGGTAAAATTGACAATTTCAGACTTTCATATTATATGATTTCACTAAACCTTAGAGATATTGATAATTTTTTAAACAACTAAAAGATATTTATAATTATATCAAATATCAAAAGAACTTATTGTAGTTTACCATAATTTTTAAGATATATTTATTTATAGGTTTATTACACGTCTTAGACCCCTTCTAAAAATGCAACATAACACTTTTTTAAAAAAAATTCAAAATTACACTTACACCCTTTGAGAATTCCCTATTCACACTTGATTCTTTTCGTTATGGTTAGTATGAAAAATATTAGCGTTAGCAAAAATTACATAAAATTTTAATTTTACCCTTCATTCAAAATTCCAAATGTAATAATTTTATACTTATAAGGAAAAAAATATAACAATGTTATCCTCACTCTATATATATATTTCATTTATCCCTTTATAAATATAAAAATATACTTACAAAATATTATATAAGGGGCAAAATAAAAAAAGTAACGTAATTCTCTTTGCTATCATCAATATCTTTCTTCCAAACCTTAAACGGAAGGAGGTCAGATATAAATGAAAAAGCCGTAAAAGGGGTGTAAATATAGTTTTAAATTTTTTTTTAAAAAATATAATTTCGTATTTTTAAATTACATATAAATGCAATAAATCCTTATTTATAATACACTGAAATAATGTTTTTCTTTTTGTTTTGGGGAAGTGCTGCCACACACGCCAGCGAAGTGAGGGGGTATTTGAATTGATAGCGTATTAATGGGACACTCGCGCAGAACACGCCACCCGCCCAACGTGATAGCGTATTAATGGGACACTCGCGCAGAACACGCCACCCGCCCAACGTGCATATCTTACTTACAGTAACAGTACTGCTGTGCTGTGCTGTGCTGTGGGCTGTCTGCTCCACCACTGTTTTTTCCCATCCATCACTACTCCTCTTCTGGTCAAAAGCTTTTAATTATCACCAAAACCCACCTTTTTCCTTAGTTGTGGGCAAACAACTTATTTATGTACTTGCCGGAGAAAATTGAGGCCACGCCCTTTATTACCTACACACATGATGTGCGGGGGCTATTTTAATGTTTTGAAAATTTATATGAATGTGTCTGTTTTATATTGGGATCGTATCCATTTATGTTTTTGCTTGATTTAAATTTGAGTATGTATTGATTTTTGGTAACCATTTAATTATTTTTAAATTTGTAGTTTGTGTAAAATTGTACGACTTATAAAATTTAAAATTAAATGTATTTTACGTTTCTGAACTATGTATGTAGTTGCAGTTACCTCCCAAAGTACGAAAGGTAATAAAAGCACCACAAAATAGTTCATTTTACTCCCTAAGGTATGTTTTATTGAAAAATATCTCCAAAAACTACTTTTAATGAATTAAAATTCACTCAGATTTTATTTAAAAAAATAATATTGAGAATTTATAGCTTTATATATATATATATATAATGCATATAATTTTATAATAAAGTATGTATGCTATATTACTTATAAATCTTTATTCAGTTATATGTACATATAATTAAAATATGTCGTATGATTACTTAAAGTATTATAGAATATTATTGATTAATTATATTTTAATTTTGTATATTTTATACTTTTATATATATGTTCGGTGTAATATTTTGATTTTTATTGATAATTTATTATAAAAGAAAGTTCAATATATACAACACAAGTAAAAATTTAATAAATTTAAATTATATAAAATATAAGGATTGTAAATTTATAGAGTTTATATAGATCTTATACTCATTATAAAAATTGTAAATCTTGGGTAGTATTTATTTTAAATTATTTTTTATAATAATTCAAATTATATTTTACGGGAACGATTGTAATATCCATATATTAGAGGGTGTAGATAATAAGGGCATTTTTCATTGTAGAAATGATTCATATCATGATGGGGTATTTTGTTATATTTTATAGTTTAATGGGGTAATGTACTTCATGTATAGTTCAGAGGTGCAAAATATACTTAAACATAAAATTTAGGATAAACTACAACCATCTCCCCTAAGGTTTGACATAATTATAAATATATTCTCGTTGTTTGAAAAATTACAAATACCCCCTGATTTTAACGTCCGTCTAACAACGAGCCAATTCCGTTAGGTTTTCATCCAATTTTTGTAATAAACTGACCACAATACCCTTTTGAATTGTATTATAATTATTTATATATATTATAATTTTCTAAAATATCTTTTACGAACTAATATTCCCTCTAGGTTATTTATTTTACTCACCCTCAAATTGGTTTACAATTTTTACATGCATTTTTTTTTATTATTTTAAAAAATTCAACAAGGGTATAATAGTAACGTCCGTCTATGGGTTACATAATCATTTTCCATTTGAGGGGAGTATTTATAATCTTTTAAACAATAAGAGAATATTTGCAATTATGTCAAATTTCAAAAGACACAGTTGCAATTTATCCTTAAATTTATAAATACTAACCCTCCATGTCCGAGGTACAATTTTGTTATCTATTACTCTTCCAACTTTCACTGTCACTCATTTACGACCTTGCAAACTTAAACATCGTAAAGCTACAATCAAAATTTTTCTAGTGTAGTTTTTATCGTTACTTGATTTGCACGTCACCTTTCTTAGATTCCATACTTAATCACATTTCGATATTCTTTCCTTATTAGACTTTGGCCTCAGCAAACTTTTCAAATATGGACACACATCAACCTCATTACTCATTATTGCCTTTGTCAAATTTCTTGTAAGTCCTCATGTGAAATGATGAAAGGGTAGATAGTTTCACCTAAAATGGGAAAGAGCTTATTATTTCTTTTTCCCCCGATATTCATTAGGAAAATGGCAATAGCTTTTGGAATTAAATTGGGAAAAATGAAGACACTCCTGATCAATGAGATTATTTGTACTTTGCCCCCGACCTATATTTTTTTTTACCCTTACGCACCACTCACATATGTACACTCGCCTAAGGGTAATTTTGAGTTTGGTAAAATTGTAAAGGTTAAATGCAAACGCCCCCCCTCCCAAATGTATGGAACATTTGCACTGAAAAATGGAGAAAAAGTTCAATACATAATTTACAGATAAAATAACTTCACATTACAAGATAAAATCAAACAAAAAAATCATGAACTTTCTGCAATATCAGGTGTGTGAAACCCCTAAATTGAACAAGAAAACTTTAAATTTCAATTCATATAAAACACTTCAACATAAACACAATTTGAGAAAATAAGCGAGTTGTCCTAAATCCTTGAGGGCAAACTCCTTATTGATATCACAATCCGAGATACGAGGGAAGAAGTATTTCTGGTGATAACGACATCATCTACATAAACATGTAAAAGAATTAAATTTGTATTAACTGTGTTATGATTATAAATAAATAGAGAAGGATCGGCTTTGTTACAAGAATAGCCATGAGACGAAAGACAATGTGATAACTTAGCGAACCAAGCGCGAGGTGCTTTCTTAAGATCATATAACGATTTATACAGTAAACAAACATGATTAGAAAGTGTAGGATGCACAAAGCTAGGTGATTATTCCATGTATATTTTCTCATTATGGGTACCATTCAAGAATGCATTTTTTACATCTAATTGCTTGGGGGGCCATCATGAATAGTTGTGGCCTTAACAATGGGGCTAAAGGTTTCCTCAAAATCAAGGCCTGAGATCTACGTATATCCTTTTGCAATGAGTCGTGCTTTAAACCTATCTTCTTTATACTTGGTCTTATGAACCCATTTGGTACCTACAAAATTAGCATTTGGTGGGTGAGGGACATGAAGAGACCAAGTTTTGTTATGTTTAAGTGCATTAACTCTTCTTGCATGGTTTTTCTCCAATTTGCATATTTAAGGTGCAATTTTTATTGTTTTGGGATCAACAAATGAAACTGAAAGAGCAGTGTTGGGATGTGAAGGAATAGTGGGACAAATATAATCTTTAAGATGAGTACGAGGATGTCTTTCTCTAGGTGGTCGAGAAGATGCTTGATATACTATGGGATTAATAGTTGTTGGGTGCTCAATTTCATCAGAAAATAAAGGTATATTAATAGTAGGGGTAAATAGCAATTTAGCCCATGTGATGTTGAAAATGAACACATTACTCTCCTATGAAAATAATATAGCAATTTATCCCCCTATACTTTTTAAAAAGAAGCAATATACCTCCTTATACAGCAAAATAACTTGCTTCATTTTAAAAATCATTTAGAGGGGGGGGGGGGATAAATTATTGTATTTTAAAAAATATAGGAAAGTAAATTGCTATGTATTTTTTTATAAATGGATAATTTGCTCATTTATAATATCACAAAGGAATTGCTTGCATTTTTCCCTAACAGCAGAGATACTATCATTAGGAGAAAATGAAGGAGCTTCTGTTCAATTTTCCAATTCAAACTATGGGTCATAGAATCTTGGTTGTGTTGTAACGATTGTGGTTCTTAAGTTGTAGCAATTTCATTGAATGGTGCATCTAAATCAAGAGTGGAGTTAGAATTTGGAGACTGTTCTATTGGCACGTTATCAGATGTGGAATTTTAGTTTAGGAAAAAACATTGACAATAAAAACTACGTAAATTGGAGTAATCAGGATCCTTATAAAAGATATTAGCAAAAAGACTTTCTTACTATTTCAGAAAAAATAGGTAACCTATTAATTAGATAAATTGTAGTTAAAACATCTTCCATCCAAAATACGAGAGGAATATTGGCATGAAAAAATAAGGTTAACACGGTGTCAACAATGTGGCGATGTTTGCGTTCGGCAACTCCAATTTGTTTCACGTATTTGGTGTGTAATTACATGTAGTGCCAAGTAATTCTTGAATTGATGAGAAGTGATTATCAACCGTCGTCGGACTGAAAAACTTCTAATTTCCTGTCAAAAAAAATTCTCAACAAGAGCTTGAAAGTTAAGGAAACATTGAAAAAGAGTTAGAATTTTTTCTTAATTTTAGGTACAAACCAAAATATTATTTAATAAAAACTTTGTCAACATCAGCAAGAGGTTTGCCAATAGCTGCGAGTTTGTCACAAATATGCTAGAACTTTCGAATGTATTGGTGTAGTGAGAGTGTCCCTTTAGATAATGCACATGAATGTTTTTTTAGTTGAGCTTCATTTTGTTTGGTGTTAGGCAACAACTGTTCTTTGGAGTGATCTCTAAATTGAGTATAGTGTATCCCCTCGGAATATCATGCTCAACACTTATTCTTTCATATTTCCAAGGAGCCATGACATGAGAAGACCATCATTGTTGATCCATTCTTTGAGGCTTGGATTTTAATTGTCTCTGTAGAAGAATCGATAATTTCCTCTTTCGATTTTTTGGATTATTGCTGTGGTGTTCTAGTCCTAGGCGTCGACTATAAAAAAAGGGTGGGATTTAGTACGGTCGGGGCACCCGTTTTATATTGGAACGGTCTTTGAAACATCTGAGAAATGGATATTGAAAGATGATGTCAGGTGCAATATTTTTTTTGAGTTACAAATTTGGAACAGTCAAACCGTCCCAAGTTGAATTCCAAAAGAACACTTACTAAACCCATTCCACATTTCGTGCCAAAATGGTAACGAAAAATCGTAGGAACTCAATTTGGAATTCTATATTAGATTTAAGAATGGACACAGGGTAACCGTTCCTATATCTGATGCATATTATGTCCCAAAATTGACAGTTCGAAAATGTATTCCTAATTGAGGTACAATTTGAAACGGTCATTGTACAATGTTAATAAAATATTCCAAAAATCATTCCAAAATATGAGTTTGTTTAATAAGCGATGCGTGTCTAAAACCGTTTCAAAATGTAGTACAAATTGAAACGGTTCCTATGAATTATTTGCTATGCGTTACTGAGTCCATTTCAAATGATCTTCAATGACTATATTTCAATGGTCGGAAAACCGTTCCAAAAATCGTGTCAATGGTTGTTCCTGAAATAGGAACTAACTGCTACTTTTTAACAGCTATTTATGTATTCTTATGCCCGTTCCTAAGCCCGTTCTAATTTTTTCTATATAAATATTTTCCTCTCTTTCCTTTTAATCTCATTATCTTCTTCAATTCTTCTTATTCTCTCTCTACTTTTTAAATTTCTCTCAAAATTTTTTATGCTCTCACTATCTTACTAATAGTTTTGCACTCTTACTCGTGACTTATGTCTTGAATTATTGTTGATATTTGGAGTTATTTGATCAGGTAACAACTTTAACCCTCTATTTGTCAATTGATTATATATTTATTGTAATTTTGTTATATTTAATTAAATTTAATGTTACCATAATATATATATATATATATATGTGTGTGTGTGTGTGTGTAGGACTAATTATTATGTTGAGACAGTTGAGGAGATTGATGTACGATAAGAACTTCAAAATAGGACGGGTCTTAAGTAGGACTTTCAGGATAGTATTGCTACATTTGTAGAATGAACGTAGTGTTAGCATTCATATATAGATGGTGAGAAAATTAGGTGTCGTTGTCGGAAGTGCAATATGAAGTTTTCAAAACTATGAACGAGCTAAATTTTGACCTGTTTATGAAAGGTTTATGCCGGAATATTATAATTGGACTTCTCATGGCGAGAAGAGGGTGTAGGAGTATTTTGAGGCCGTAACGGCGACCCTGTTGCGGGAGGAGCAAACTCCTATTTTTCATGTTATGCAGGGGACGAGTACGCCTTGAGGTAATCCGGCATGGATAGGTTGGGCGCAAAGGATGGTTTTTTATTTCGTCGGGCCGCCTGTCTGGTCTTCTAATTATAAGTAGGATGGTACGGGGTTGTATCCTACTGATGCAGGGCCTAGTTCATATTACGGTTGGGGCCTCTACGATTATATGACAGATTGGTTTCATGATGTAGTGCATGCTGTCGAGTAGCCATTGTGGAACGGTTGCACCCAATCTCAATTGGGGGTTGTAGTTAAGTTGGTGAATATCAAAGCCGAGGGCCATAATTCTCAGCATATATATGATCGAATATCACAGTGGGCTGATCATATATTGCCGTGCAACCACACCCTGCCCTAAGATTACTATAGTACGAAAAAATTGATAAGAGACTTGGGTTTACCTGTTGAGAAGATTGATGCATGTAAGAATTGTTGCATGTTGTACTAAAAGGACGATATTGATTTGGACTACTGTAAGTGTTTGTGGAGAAGCTAGGTACAAGCCAACAAGGGAGTAAAATCCTAATCGCAAGAAGACACCATATGCTATTATTAGGTATCTACCGATTACCCCTCGCCTGCAGAGGTTGTTTGCTTCGGAAGCGACTGTCGAGCAAATGACATAGCATGCCAACCATTAGACGGAGGAGGGATTCATGTATCATCCGTCTGATGCAGAGGCATGGAGGCATTTTGATCGAACATATCCCGATTTTGCAGTAGATCCCCGTAATATTAGCTGGGTTTGTGCACAAATGGGTCCTCACCACACGGGCAGTACGGTCATGTACTCGTGTTGGGCAGTTATACTTACACCGTACAATCTCCCCCCGGGAATGTGCATTAGTTTAGAATATATTTTCTCAAAGATGGTGATCCCTAGTCCTTCCAATCCGAGGCGTCTTATTGATGTTTACCTGGAGCCACTGATCGAGGAGTTGCAAACTTTGTGGCATGTGGGTGTACTAGCGCGCGATAATGCAAAGAACGAGATATTTTTAATGCACGTCGCATTGTTGTGGACTGTGAACAACTTACCCACTTATGGGATGGCGTCTAGATGGAGTTCCACTGGTGTTATGGGGCGTACAGTTTATATGAAAGACACATGTGCATTCTACATGGAGAATGGTACGAAGGCGTGCTATTTGACTGCCATAGATAGTTCCTCCCTCCAGACCATCCCTATCGTCGGAATAAGAAAGCATTCACTAAGAACCGAGTATAAAGGAAGGTTGCACGATCAAGATTGATGGGAGAAAAGATCCGCAAATGGGTTGAAGAGTTCAGTCCTGCGGTTGAGGTGCCGTTGTCACTCCCAAACGGGTACGGTGTAGAGCATAAGTGGATAAAGAAAAATATCTTCTGGGAGCTCGAGTACTGGTTAACCCATCTGATATGATACCATGTTGATATCATGCACATTGAGAAGAATATGTTTGACAATATATTTAATACCATGATGAATATAAAGAGAAAAATGAAGGATACTCTGAATGCACGTAAGGACCTCAAGGTAATATGTATTCGACCAGAGCTTGAGGTGGATGAAAGAAGGCGGAACGTGATGCTCCAAGCAGTATATACCATCACCAAAGAGCAAAAGAGGAGGATATGTGAATGGATTAGTCACCAGAAGTTTCTTGATGGGTACATATCTAATTTGGCCGTTGTGTCGACATGAAGAAGATGAGGTTTCACAGCATGAAGAGTCATCCTTGTCACGTATTCATGCAGAAGTTGATACCGATTGCCTTCCGTAAAATGCTTCCTAAGCCAGTGTGGAGTGCATTAATTGATGTCAGCCTTCTATTCCAGATCCAATATTCGGTATGCTCGATGTGGACAAGGTACAAGAATTGGAGGCTAGTGTCGCAACTATCTTGTGCAACCTCGAGAAAATATTTCTGCCTGCTTTCTTCGACGCAATGGAGCACCTAATTGTTCATCTGCCATATGAAGCACGCGTGGGAGGGCCTGTGCAGTACAGGTGAATGTATTCATTTGAGAGGTAATTGTTACACGAGTTATTCTAGTTTTTTCAAATAGTTCTAGTGTCATTATGTTTCTAATAAATATTCGGTTATTAGATTCCTTTGACGCTTGAAAATGAAGGTGAAAAACAAAGCACATATGAAGGCGTCAATTGTAGAGGCTTACCTTATAGAATAAATCAGTCTCTTCACTTCACACTGCTTAAGCCTCAGATTCTTTGCAAATGGAATAGGCCAAGTAGAAATGACGACCTCTGTATCAACAACACTCGTTTTCAACTACCTTGGTCGAGGTAGTGGTGCATCAAAAAAGAGATATCTCAGTGGTACAGAACGCCACATAATTGAGACATACATATTGACCAACTATGATGTAATAACGCCATACTACGAGTAAGTGTAAATTTTGTCGATGTAGTGTATTCACATGAATTATTATTAATTTTGGACTTTTAACCAATGTATGTGAACAGGTCCTTTTCGAATGAACTTTACGTGTACCATAATGCGAAGGTTCCTATTATTGATGAGCTAGTAGCATTTCAGTTCAAGGATTGGTTCAAACGTTATATAAGTTATGTGTTTTTAATTATGTCAATTGTACTTTGTTACTATATGTTTCTTCTAATATTCTCAACACAGGTTAAATTCAAATTGAATTACACAGACAATGAACTTTTGAAGTTGCACTATTGGGTTCTACAGCTGAGCTCACAATGTTCCTATACTACTTTGTAAATGACTATAACTTCCACACTGAAGTGCCAGCATAGGGAAGTCCACTATAAACTGTGGGGTGTGCGTCAAGAGCTCATCATGTACCAACACGAATTTTTGCGACTTCTACGGGATTCTCGAAAGATAATTCAGTTGGATTACCCACTTATTCAAAACTTGCAGATCATTCTGTTAGATGCCGTTCGGTCGATCCCGTGAGAGGTACAAAGGTACATCGTCATTATCACCTCGTTGATGTAAACTTCAAGAAATTATACTAAAAGAACGAACCGTTCATCCTAGCACACTAAGCAGTACAAGTCTCCTACACTGAGTACCCTAGCATGAAGAGAGACAAAGTGGACTAGATGGCTACCTGCAAAACAGGAGCCAGAAGAGTCATCGATGACGCGGGGTGGACCGAAGTTGCATTTCAAGAGGATGAGGCAATACCTACTCTACAAGTTGCGATGGACAATCATAATTATGGCCTGCATGACCCAAATGATATTCAATTAGTCGTTGATTTTTCTGTTGCTACTCAACAAGGAGCAGGCACATCCCAATCAGTGGCCTACGAGACTGATGACGACTCTGACGAAAATAGCTTTGACGAGAAATACGAGACTGAACAAGATAATAATTATGATTGGCATTAATTCGAATTTGTGTATGTATTTTTAAACTTATAGAAGTATAATTTTCAAACTTAGAGAAGTATAATTCTCAAGCTTATTTTTTTTTAAATAAAACATAATATTTTTTCATTTAGGAACGGTTAGAAGTTCTATAACCGCTCCTAAGTAAGATATTTTTCTACATAGGAATAGAAAATTTCCAAACCATTTCTATTACCGATCCTATGTATGACATTTTTTTAATTAGAAACGGTCAAAAAATACTAGCTCGTGCCTAAAGTTGTTCCTAATTATGGCGGATATTCAGAAAAGGGGAGAAGAAAATCAAAATGTAGGAACGATCAATTAAATTTGCCCGTTCTTAATGCTGTTCCAAGAAATTTAATTACGCGCCAAAAGAAAAATTGGAGGAAAAATTAATTTAGGAGCGGTTATTTATTTTTCACCGTTCCTAAAAGTAAAATTACTTAGACACATACTAAATGTGTCCAAAACTCTGTTCCTAAAATATTTTACTAGACCCGTGCCTACATATGTTCCTGAGCCTATGCCAAAGAATGTCCACATCTTGCTCATTTTGTTCCCGATTACGAGATCTCTACATCTGAGACCCTAATTAATCCTAATTTTAAATGTATAACAATATTTACCATATGTGAATATTTCTAGCGGTCTGATCTAAAAAATATTTCAGAAATTATTCTGAATTCATAAAAGTACTTTTGAAATTTTCGTAAGTTTTTTTAATTTTTGTATTTTTTAAAAATTTTCTGTAAATTTTTTTGTAAATTTATGTATAGTTTATGCCATTTATGTGTAATTTATGCAATTTAACAAATTTATGCAGTTCATGTGTAACTTATGCAATTTATTTATAATTTATGCAATACATGTGTAATTTATGCAATTTATTAAATTTATGCAATACATGTTAAATTTATGCAATTTATGTGTTATTACACAAATTATTTATGCAATTTAATAAAATTTTACATCTTATCACATTAATAAAAAATTTTGGAACAATTAATGCAATATTAATATTAATACATTAATAAATATAAATCATCACAAAAATTGGAACATTATTCACATTAATAAATTTTTACATAATAATCAAAAAAATTAAAAGGAAATTGGAACAATATTCCCAATATTTTTACATAATAATGTACATAATCACAAAAGTAATTTAAATCAATTTCTCCAATATTAACACTTTTACATATTAATACAACAATATTCCCATAATATTTTTATATGATAATGTAAATAATCAAAAAATTAATTTTGACTAATTTCTCCAATATTAATATTTTTACCTAATAATAAAAAAAATTAGTATATTCTTTTGAATTTAACATATTAATGTCGATAATCCAAAAATTTAGACTAATACTTTTATATAATTGGTGTAGATAATGTCTAGTGGTACGTCACCTCTACCTGTGGTCGAGGGCGTGGTCGTGGTTGTGGCCGCGGTTGTGGCCCGATATTACCACCAGTACCATCATATGCTTCCTAGGTTGGGGAGGCATCCCCTCGACCATCCACACCACCTGATACGCCAGTACCGTCCCCCGTCCCACAAACTACAGATGATGTTGGTACATCTAGAGCTGCATGTGCGGTTGCGGATGACGCGTTACAGCAGCCTACCACACCGGCGGCTGCTCCACCACATTTACCACCACTATCAGTCCCCCCACCATCAGCATGCCAGTACATCAACCTCGATGACGTGAGGTAAGTTTGTTAAATAATTTTTTTATTGTTAATTATTTTATCTTGAAAATATTAATTAATTTTTGAATATCAAATTAAATTAAGGTCTGATCGGCGGTTTCACAAGCGCATCAATGCGGTCGTGCGGGGACATTTTCCTCACCCGTGGCCGTGTCTGAGGCAAGTGCTGCTAGAGCACCATCATTTCTGGTTTGAGAGCATGAAAGTAATTAGTTTTTAATTAATTTAGTTTTATCTAATACATAAGCTAATTATTTAATTTATTTTACTAATATTTTATTTAATTTTATTACTACAGATGGCCTACTGGTGGGACTGTGACGATGAATCCATGTTCTGGGTCTTCCAAATGTGGGCCGAAAAGTACATTCGAAAGACCTTCTTCGTCGCCTGATCCAGCCTGGTCACACCACTATGGCTAGCTAATGAGCTCTGGCACCAACTCCAGGCATACTCGGCCAACAAGGACTTCCAGCAAGAGTTCTCCAGGAATAAGGTGAATCGGTCGGCTAACCCCATGGCGTCCTCAACTGTGTACGGGGGGCGGGGGAGGGGGGTCTTCCTTAGTCGGCATGCATAAGAGAAAGTTGGTAAGTAAATAAAAATTATTTGTGTGTTAAATCATTATTTTTAAATATGATGCTAATTAATTAACTGGTTTTTCCTTATACAGGAGGCAGAGCTCGATCGGCCGCACAAGCACATAGAATTATTCGAGCAGTGCTACAAGAAGAAAGAGGACAACAGTTGGAACGGACGAAGGGCGACGGAGGTAGCGGTAAGTAGCTAATTTATTGATATTATTTTTTTTAATAATTAATTCTTCATGTAATAAAGTACTAACACTATTTGTTTTATAGGAGTTTTCCAGAGGATGCTAGAGGATCGTCAGCCACAGCCCACAACTGACGATCTAGATGCCCTTGCCAGATGCCCTTGCCGAATTCGAGGCTTTAATGGCGATGACTGAGCAGTAGATGTGGCTGGCTACAATCGGGGGAAAGAACAACGATTGAGTATTCGCCTTTGGTTCTGAGGCCCACATCTCCAATTGATACATTCACATCACCATAGCCACCACCACCGCCACCGTCAAACTCAATCATGGAGAACCGCATCAGCCGTCTCGAGAGACAATGATGGCCGACATGATGGAAATGATGCGGGAGATGCGGGTCTCCTCGTCCACTACAACACGGCCTCCGACGAATTCCCTGGCCGAAAATCAAACGACTTTGACGAGGACCATTTAGATTAGGTTTTATATTTTTTTAATTTTTATAATTAAATAATTTCTTATGTTAATATAATATTTTTTAATTATTAATTATTTCATAATCTTTATTAAATTTTATTATTTTATATTTATTCAATTAATTAAATTTATAAATAAAATTAATTCAAATTTCACTAAATTAAATTAATTATATCTAAAAATTTATTAAAATATATAAATTTATTTATTTAATCAAATTTATTAAATATATTAATAATTTGTAAAAATATGTAAAATTCAAAAGTTAGGAATGGGTTTAGAAAATATTACAAATTTAATAAAATCCCGTTCCAGATCTCGTTCCAACGAAAATTCCAAAAAAGTGTTCCTAGACTGGATGAACCGTTCCAAATTAATATATAACCGTTCCAAATAAAATTACTAATCAGTATCTAATATGTGTTCCAAATTATACAAATCGTTCCTAATTCTATTACTAATACAGTTCTACAAATGTATTCCAAATTCAATAACCTGTTGCAAAACAATGTTTCAAAGACTGTTCCTAAATTGATCGCAATTAAAAGAAAATAGTTCCAGAATTAAATCACAAGTATTACAAATACCATTCCAAAATTTCACCTAAAAAACATAAGTAATCGTTCCAAAGACCATCCTCAACAGTTCCAATTGCTAAATTAGAAATATATTGGACTAACTCGATATTAGGAATGGTCTGCATTGACCTGCCTCAATTACCATTGCAAGTTCGAACGGTTTTCTGTAAATCATTTCTAAATTTTCGTAACGCCAGTTGTGGGGATGGATTTTGATCCGTTCCACAGTCTAATCCAAATAGGTTGTGTTTTTTAAATCGTTCCAAAGTAAAAAAATAAAAAGAAATTTCTGAAACCCGCCCCAAATTTCACCTTGTTTTGTAGTGCTCGAATCGAGGGAAGTATTTGAGCTTTCCAAAGAAGAAAGTTCGTGGCAGATAATTTGATGGAAATAAAGCTAAAGCTATGGTGGAAGGATTGAATAGATAGTTTAGGCTCTTCAAATGAAGTTATTTTCTTTTCTGTTTTCTTTTTCCCAAACCTGGGCTGATACCAAGAGAATTTTACAAACAAGATAGTGAAGAAAAGCAATGAATACATTTTTGAATTATTACAATGATATATATATATATATGTACATATATACATTGTACAAGTGATTCAACAGTAATATTGAATACAAAAATATCTAATAGAATGTTATAATTTTGCAATATTTATTGAGACAAATATCTTTCATTTTACCTATAAGTTTGAGATGAGATTGCAGCCTTTGATCTAGGATGTGATCATCTCCTCATATTGAGCCTTGATTGATAGTGTAAATAAAATGATGGCCCAAACCAATATGATTGGGCCTTGCTTACTGGACGGCTGAATCCACTAAGCCCATCCACCCTCTATCCACCGATCCGGCCCATGGAAAGGTTTGACCCGGTGCTCTCACTACTTAAAACCTTTCCCCATTTCTAACCCTAATCCCATATCAGCCGCTCCTTCTCCTCGTCTTCTTCTCCCACACGACCCTTCGGGTCTTCCCCGTTCCCTTTGTATTCTGTGCTCCTCCTTTCTCCGATAATGGCGGTTAATGAGCCATTAAGGTCATGCCTCTTTAAATGGCTGATCCTTGTTGGCTCTTGGTTAACGAAGTAATTACCTCTTCTCTTTTCCTCCTTTCTCCGAAAAACAAAGCCTTTGTGGCCAGACCTTTGTGGTTTCTGTTGACAGCCTTTGTGGTGGTTCCTTGGTGGATATTGGGTAACCTTTGTGGTTTACTAGCCTTTGTGGCTATTGCGAGATTCAAGCAACCGTGAGTAAGGTTGCGGCCTTCGGCCTTGCTAGGCCCTGGGTCTTAGGCCTCTGAGCCGAAAATTACTAAGGTGTTTATGTTCCCATTCTGTAATTCCCGGCTTATTTCTTGTATGTTTATTTCTGTTCTATAAGGTCCTTGTAATTTGCAATAGAAAAGCCTGTAATATTTTTTTAAGTTTCTGTAATCGCTTATATTGAAATTGTGCCGGAGACCGATCCACTTCTAACAGTGGTATCAGAGCAGGGTTAAGTCTCTGGCCTGAGGCCACTCACGGTAACTTCGTTCTAACTCTTTCCTCTTTATTTTCGGTCCCAGTTTCCCGACCCCTTACTGCTAACCTCCCTTGGCCGGGCTCGTGAAGCCGTCGGGTATCTAGTGGAGGCGTAGTCAAGGCCCTAGCACTATTAACTGTAATTTATTTTCTGTTGTTTGGAATTTTCTGTGATTGGGAATTTGCTGCTGTTTAATATTTGCTTCTATTACTTGAACTGTGAATTTCTGTGATATTACTGAAACTTGCTAAAATGTCTGGTTATAATTTACAACCATTTGACGGAAAAACTGATTTTTCTATATGGCAACAAAAAATGAAAGACATCTTAATACAACAGATGGTTTTTAAAGCCATTGAAGGAAAATATTCTGAAACTGTTTCTGAAGAAAAACGGCTTGAAAATGATGAATATGCGTACAGTTCTATTATTTTAAACCTATCTGATTCTGTAATTAGGAAAATAGGAAAACAAAACACTGCTAAAGAACTGTGGAATAGATTAGAGGAACTTTACACAGAAACTTCTCTTCCTAGTAAATTATTTCTTTTGGAAAAATTTTTCAGATATAAACTAGATGTTTCAAAAAATATTGAGGAAAATATTGATGATTTCACTAAATTAATTCAAGACATAAAATTGACAGGGGATAAAAATATAGACGATTATACTCCTATAGTTTTATTAAATGCTATACCTGAGTCTTATGGTGATGTTAAAGCTGCAATAAAATATGGACGTGATAATGTGACTTTAGAAACTGTAATTAGTGGCTTAAAATCAAAAGAAATGGATTTAAAAACAAATACCTCTAATAATAGTAATAACGAAGTGAACTTGGTAAGAGGAAGACCTAAACATAGGAATAATAACCATAACTCGAAATTCAGAAAATACAGTAAAAGTCGTAGCAGAAGTAGGGGAAGAAGTCCGTCTAGAAATAGATATAATAACAATAATAATAAAAGAGATGAAGATAAAAACAAAAAGGATTTTAGGTGTTACAATTGTGGGGGTAAAGGTCATTTCATTAAAGACTGTAAAAAGCCTAAAAAGAACCAACAAAATGAATCTGCTAATGTCTCAGAAGAAACAACTGATGAAGTTTACATGGTGTCTGATGTAAATTTTGTTGAAAGTTCTTTAAATAAATCTGAATGGCTTGTGGATTCTGGATGCACTTTTCATATGACACCTTATAAAGACATTTTAACAAATTTTAAAACTGAAAGACTAGGTTCTGTGTCAATGGCAAACCAAAAATTATGTGATGTGCTTGGCTTTGGTGATACTTGTCTTATTTTTGAAAATGGTTCGAAAATAACCCTTAAGAATGTTAGGTATGTCCCTGATGTCTTATTTTTGAAAATGGTTCGAAAATAACCCTTAAGAATGTTAGGTATGTCCCTGATCTTGCCCATAACTTAATGTCATGCTCTGCCTTAGAGAAAGAAGGGTTAGAGGGGAAATGGGGAAAAGGGATCATGAAAATTTCTAAGGGTTCCATGACTATTTTCAAAGCAATCAAAAAGAGAAATCTGTATTTATGTCCCTGATCTTGCCCATAACTTAATGTCATGCTCTGCCCTAGAGGAAGAAGGGTTAGAGGGGAAATGGGGAAAAGGGATCATGAAAATTTCTAAGGGTTCCATGACTATTTTCAAAGCAATCAAAAAGAGAAATCTGTATTTATGCACCGTTAAGTATGATTCTTTTTCTGGAAATATTTTCACAAAAAATAAATCTGAAATTTGGCATAAGAGGTTGGGTCATATCAGCTTTAGGGGGCTTGAGTTGTTACACAAAAATGGTTTTTTGCATGAAAAACCTTCTGCTTTAAATTTTTGTGATGATTGCATATTAGGAAAACAACACAAAGTAAAGTTTCCTACTTCTTCATACCCATCTCCCACTTCTTCAAATTGCATTTTAGAGTATGTGCATGCAGACGTGTGGGGTCCTGCTAATATTAGTACTCATGGGGGTAATAAGTATTTTCTATCAATTATTGATAATTATTCTAGGAAAGTATTTGTTTTTCTAATGAAGCAAAAATCTGATGTTTTTGAAAAATTTCAAAATTGGAAAAATCTGGTTGAGAACCAAACAGGTCATAGGCTTAAAGCATTAAGGACTGACAATGGCTTGGAATTTTGTAACAAACAGTTTTCTGAATTATGCGATAAGAATGGTATTAAAAGACACAAAACCACACCATATACTCCTCAATAAAACGGGGTAGCTGAGAGAATGAATAGGACTTTGTTAAACAAAGTAAGATGTCTTTTAATAAGTTCTGGTCTATCTAAAACCTTTTGGGGAGAAGCTTTATTAACTGCAGCATATTTGATAAATAGGTCACCCTCTGTGCCTTTACTTGGAAATATTCCTGAAAAAGTTTGGACAAATTCTGATGTTGATTTCTCTTCTCTACGCATTTTTGGTTGTGCTGCTTTCTGTCATAATAATGGTGATAAATTAGATCCTAGGTCTCAAAAATGTGTATTTATTGGTTATCCACCCGGAGTAAAAGGATATAGACTATGGCTTAAGAATCAACCTGGCTTTAAGGTAATAGTAAGTAGAGATGTGATCTTTAATGAATTAGAAATGCCATGCTTAAACACTTCCTCTAAAAATTCTGAAGATTTTAATATTGAAAATACCTTTTAATAAGGTGGAACCTAGTAATGAGGATAACCAACAAAGAGAAGAAATAGTAAATAGAGAAGAAAATCAAGAAAATCAGGAAGAACACAATGATGAAGAAATTGAAAATGAAAATCCAAATACCTATCAGCTAGTTAGAGATCGAGTACCTAGGGAACGTAGGATTCCTTCTAGGCTTAAAGATTATCATTTAGCTCTAAATGTTGAAAATTTAGAACCAAGTACTTATGAAGAAGCTTTAGAAAGTACAAATTCAAAAGAATGGATAATTGCTATGAATGAAGAAATAAAAGCCTTAAAAGAAAATAACACTTGGGTTCTAGTTTCAAAACCTAAAAATGCTTCTATAGTCGATTGTAAATGGGTTTTCAAAATAAAAGAAGAAAACAATGTCAAAAGATTTAAAGCAAGACTTGTAGTGTAGCAAAATACACAAAAAGAAGGCATTGATTTTACTGAAATCTTCTCTCCCGTAGTCAAATTTACTACTGTTCGAATCTTGCTTGCTTTGGTTGCTCATTTTGACTGGGAATTAAAACAGATGGACGTTAAGACTGCATTCTTGCATGGAAATCTAGATGAACAAATTTACATGTCTCAGCCTCACGGTTTTGTTAATAAGAAAAATCCAAATCATGTATGCTTGCTCAAAAGATCCTTATATGGTCTGAAACAATCCCCTAGGCAGTGGAATAAAAAGTTTGATCAGTTCATGCACTCTTTGGATTTTAAAAATAGTGCTTATGATCCATGTTTATATTTCAAGCATGAAAACAATGTGCCATTATTTCTTGTCTTATATGTGGATGACATGTTAATAGCTAGTCCTAGTCTTAATATGATTAAATGCTTACAGCATCATTTATGCAAGAACTTTGAAATGAAAGATTTAGGAAATGCAAAGAAAATACTTGGTATGAACATAGAAAGAAACAGAACCAAGTCAACTATTTTCTTAAATCAAACCTCTTACATTCAAAGCATACTTGAAAAATTTTCAATGGAAAAATGCAAACCATCTTCTGTACCACTTGCAGCACATTTTCAGTTAAGCAAAGATCTATGTCCTAAAACAGAATCTGAAAAAGATAAAATGAAAAATGTACCCTACTCAAATGCTATAGGTTCTGTCATGTATCTAATGGTAAGTACTAGGCCAGACATTGCATATGCAGTTAGCTGCTTAAGTAGGTATATGTCCAACCCAGGTGCTTCCCATTGGGAAGCAGTGAAATACCTCTTTAGATACTTAAATGGTACTAAGAATGTTGGAATAACTTTTTCAAAAAATTCTGATAGTGTGGAACTTAAAGGATTTGTGGACTCTAACTATGCTAATGACAAAGATAGTAGAAAATCAACTACCTCCTACATCTTTACTCTTTGTAATGCCTGCATAAGTTGGAAATCACAACTTCAAAGTATAGTAGCTCTTTCCACTACAGAAGCTGAGTATATAGCAACCACTGAAGCAATAAAAGAAGTAATATGGTTAAAAGGCTTGATTTCTGAAATTGGATTTCTGAAAAATAAACTTGTTGTTTACTCTGATAGTCAGTCTAGTATCCAACTATGTAAAAACCCAGTCTTTCACTACAGAACCAAACACATAGATGTTAGGTATCACTTTATTAGAGATGTTATAAACAATGGAATAATCAACCTTGAAAAAATAAAGTCAGAAGAGAATCCTACAGATATGGGAACAAAATGCTTAGCAATAGAGAAATTTAAAAATTGTCTTGATATGCTACATTTATAAACTGTTATTCCATAACTTCTCTCTTTTGCAGGAAAAGGAAGCTATGGCAATGATGACAGCCTTTTGACCCACCATCTTGGTTTGGACCAAGGTGGAAAATGTAAATAAAATGATGGCCCAAACCAATATGATTGGGCCTTGCTCACTGGACGGCTGAATTCACTAAGCCCATCCACCCTCTATCCACCGACCCGGCCCATGGAAAGGTTTGACCCGGTGCTCTCACTACTTAAAACCTTTCCCCATTTCTAACCCTAATCCCATATCAGCCGCTCCTTCTCCTCGTCTTCTTCTCCCACACGACCCTTCGGGTCTTCCCTGTTCCCTTTGTATTCTGTGCTCCTCCTTTCTCCGATAATGGCGGTTAATGAGCCATTAAGGTCATGCCTCTTTAAATGGCTGATCCTTGTTGGCTCTTGGTTAACGAAGTAATTACCTCTTCTCTCTTCCTCCTTTCTCCGAAAAACAAAGCCTTTGTGGCCAGACCTTTGTGGTTTCTGTTGACAGCCTTTGTGGCGGTTCCTTGGTGGATATTGGGTAACCTTTGTGGTTTACTAGCCTTTGTGACTATTATGAAATTCAAGCAACCGTGAGTAAGGTTGCGGCCTTCGGCCTTGCTAGGCCCTGGGTCTTAGGCCTCTGAGCCGAAAATTACTAAGGTGTTTATGTTCCCATTCTGTAATTCCCGGCTTATTTCTTGTATGTTTATTTCTGTTCTATAAGGTCCTTGTAATTTGCATTAGAAAAGCCTGTAATATTTTTTTAAGTTTCTGTAATCACTTATATTGAAATTGTGCCGGAGACCAATCCACTTCTAACAGATAGCTTGATTTGGATTGTGATTGTCTTCTCCAATTGTGCGTCGACTTATACGTGTTTTATCACTCTTCTATGATCATGTGCATAAGATAATATGATAAACAACTATCTTATTTTAGGATTTTCAAGTGAGAACATAATCATGATTTTACAATTAATTTTTATGTAAGAGCATTATCGTGATATTAGGATAATAACAAGTGTCCTGGCTCTTTATTTAGCCAACTATCTTATTTTCTTCTGTTTTTACATGATTTATTTACTTTTGTGCTTGATGTTAATTTTCACTCATTATATGCTACTTCAATTATTTTAATTGTTATAAATAATTTAAAGATTCATATTAAAAAATATCGGTGAAGCACGTTTGAGAAGACTCAAATAATTGCATATGCATACTGACCTATATATGTTTACTTTAATATATATATATAAATTTGTGGTTCATGTTGATCTTGGTTCATCTTAAAATATATGGGTGGTGAATGATTTAATTTGATTGACGATATTGTGTACTTGGAATGAGGAAATACGTTGACATATTATGTATATTTTTTGATGTGTTGTGGATGTCTGGAAATGAGAATATGTTGATATATTGTTTTACGTTACCAGTTGCTTACAAGAATGACGATATGTGGAAATGAAGAGTGGTGAAAATTGAATATAATTGTGGTGTGAATACTCCTTGATGTGTTGAAAAGCTTATAAGGCGAAATGAAATAAAAAGAGTTTTGATACGATATGAAAAAGATGTGATATAAAAAGAGTGATGCTGCGATATGAAAAAAAAAATATATATGAAAAGAGCGATATAAAAAAAATGTGATATGAAAATAGCGATGCTGCGAAATAAAAAAGCTATGATGCGAATAGATGCCCGCATTTAAATCCCTAGGAGTGGATGGTATATCTCATCTATTCTTTTAGCGCTTTTAGTATTTGGAAAATATGATATTCACTATGTTAAATGTATTTTGCATGATTGTGTCTTTGAATCGGGATTAAACAATATGAAATTGTGTTGATTCCTTAGTCCAAGTATCTAGATAGTCTTAATCTTTTTCGCCCCATTAGCCTGCCCAACTGTTGTATAAAATAACCTTTAAAGCCCTGCCCAACCACATTAAGCCTATCCTTGACCGTGTTATATCACTTTGCCAATCGACCTTTATTTGAGGACACCGTATCACTGATAATGTTCTCCTAGCATATGAACTCAACCATTACCTTAAGATTAATACCGATAGGAAATGTCATATAATCCTTAAACTAGACATTAGAAAAGTACATGGAAAATTGGAATGGCCTTTCTACAAAGAGTCTTGCTTAGCTAGGTTATGTTTCATCAGCGTCTAGTGAGGTTGATTATGCTTTGTGTCTCATCTATGTCATACTGATTCTTACCAATAGATCTTGTTTTTTCTCCGTCACCCCATAGAGAGGCCTCCGCCAAGGGGACCCTCTCTCCCCTTATTTGTTTGTATTTTTCTTTTTTAATGTACAGAAGCTTTTAGTGCTTTACTAAGGCGTGTGGAGAAACGGAGGGAGATTACAAGGGTTGGTGTGTGCTGCGCCTCCCATGTTTTCACCTTTGTTATTTGTCGATGATACATTGATCTTTTTTACCCGGCTATGGAGTAGGCGGCAACAAGTGTGCATGGGATTCTATGAGTGTTCGCTTAGGCATCTAGATAAGACATGAACTACCAAACATATGTGGTGGTGTGCATTTGGAACACGAGAATGGAGTAATGGAGTGGGTGTTGGGTTTGTTGGGGATTCAGATGGCGGATTGTTATGCAAGTTTTTGGGGCTCTCGTCAGTGGTGGTCATTCGATGAAAGAAGTTTTTGCATTGGTACGAGATGGTGTATGGTGATAGGTACAATGGTGGAACGAAAAGTATCTCACCTAAAAGGCAGTAAAAGACACACGAATTTGTTAACCCAGTTTGGATATAAATCCTACGTCTGGGGGCGATACCAAGCCAGGAGAAAATACTCAAAGAGGAGGAAAATTGAGGAGTACAACACACACACACTTGTATGCAAGTCTTCACCACACGTGAAAGACAACACTCACCCTCGTCTCAACTCTTTCTTTTCTCTCTACTCTATTCTACTTTGCTCTATTAAAACAATGCTAATAAGAGTAGTATATATAGCCATGACTTATCCTTTTTCCAACTCAACTTGGGATTTCTAAGTTGAATGAGGTTATCCTTCTCCAACTCAACTTTGAATCGGGTTATCCTTCTCCAACTCAACTTGGGAATTCTAAGTTGAATCAGGTTATCCTTTTCTTCTTCAAATCAATCTTCACAACTTAACAATCTCCCACTTGAAGATTGATTAGCTTTTCTCCACTTCTTTCTTGGTACCGCCGGGTTTGTCCACTCTAGTCATCAAGGCCAGTCGAAGCCGTACACAGCTTCAACTTCGCCATCGCAACCGCCTTGGTCAGCATGTCCGCAGGATTCTTTTCTCCTTGGATCTTCTCCAGCTGCAGTGCCTTCTTCTCCAGAAGTTGTCGGATGAAATGGTACTTGATCTCGATGTGCTTTGTCCGCGAATGGAACGCGGGATTCTTTGCCAGATGGATCGCACTCTGGCTATCGCTATGAAGAATCACATCTGCCTGAGGTTTCCCTAATTCACCCAACAAGTGTTGCAGCCAAATGAGCTCCTTAGCTGCCTCAGTAACTGCCACGTACTCAGCTTCCGTCGTGGACAGTGTGACAACCTTCTGCAACTTTGAGACCCAGGATACGGCTGTATCGCCATATGTGAACACGTACCCTGTAGTGCTCCTCCTTTTGTCATAGTCACTCCCTGCAAAATCAGCGTCAACAAACCCAAACAAGGTAAGCTTGCCCTTACCAAACACCAATGCTCGGTCCTTAGTACCCCTCAGGTACCTAAGAATCCATTTCACAGCTTCCCAGTGCATCACTCCTGGATTGCTCATAAAACGGCTAACTACTCCCACTGCATGTGCTATATCCGGTCGAGTACAGATCATAGCATACATCAGGCTCCCAATTGCTGAGGCATACGGTGTGACTCTCATCTTTGCACGTTCGGAGTCAGTCTGGGGCGAATCACTGTTGGATAGTTTGAACTGATTTCCCAATGGCGTTCCAACCGGTTTTGCATTTTCCATCTTGAATCTGCATAATACCTTCTCAATATAATCAGATTGAGATAACCATAATTTACCAATACCTTTGTCCCTTGTGATTTTCATGCCCAATATCTGTCTTGCTTCGCCAAGATCTTTCATGTCAAACTTCCTCGATAACTGATCCTTGAGCCTATTGATCTCCTTGACATTTGATCCTGCTATCAACATGTCATCAACATACAGGAGTATAATGATAAAAAACTCATCGAACCTCTTCACGTAGCAGCAATGATCAGCATTGCATCTAGAGAAACCTATCTCTAGCATGAAGTTGTCAAACTTCCTGTACCACTGCCACGGAGCCTGTTTCAATCCATACAGGCTTTTCTTCAGGCGACACACCTGCTGATCATCTCCTTATACCCCTCTGGTTGTACCATGTATATCTCCTCCTCAAGATCCCCGTGTAGGAAGGCTGTCTTTACATCCATCTGTTGTAACTCCAAGTTCTCTGCCGCTACCATGCTCAACACAAGACGAATAGTAGTTAACTTGACAACAGGTGTAAAAACATCAGTAAAGTCAATACCGTATCTTTGTTGGAATCCCTTTACTACGAGTCTTGCCTTGTACCGCTTCTTCCCGTCTGATTCTTCCTTAACCCGATAGACCCATCTGTTCTGTAGGGCCTTCTTTCCTTTTGGGAGCTGACACAATTCCCATGTGTTGTTTTTCTTCAACGAGTTCATCTCGTCGTTCATCGCAAGCTCCCACCCCACTTGCTGGACATCATTGACTGCCTCTGCGTAACATTCGGGTTCTCCACAATCAGACAAAAGCAAGTAATAAAGAGAGGGGGAGTACAGTACCGGGGCCCTTCTCAGCCTCGGTTCTCGACCCAGT
>NC_026154.1:12481119-12524735 GCF_000512975.1 Sesamum indicum
GAATTATTTTCCGGTTTTGATCATCCCAGAATCTATACCCAAATTCGTCAGTCCCATACCCAATGAATGTACATTTAATCGACTTAGCATCCAGCTTAGTCCGATCATCGTTCAAAATATAGGCTGAACAACCAAACGTACGTAAGAAAGAAAGATCCACTTTCTTACCACTCCATACCTCTTCTGGTATCCTGTTGTTCAACGGGACAGAAGGCCCTCGATTGATCAAGAAAGCAGCCGTGTTGACTGCATCTGCCCAAAACATCTTTGGTAGTCCGCTCTTCAATCGCATGCATCTCGCACGCTCATTCAGTGTTCTGTTCATCCTCTCAGCAACGCCATTTTGCTGAGGTGTCCCCGGGATTGTTTTCTGCATTCGGATTCCATGGTCGGCGCAGTAATTCTTGATACCTTCACTGTTGTACTCGCCACCGTTATCCGATCTGAGACATTTCACTTGTAGACCTGTCTCATTTTCTACTAGTGCCCTCCATCTCCTGAATGTATCAAAGGCATCAGATTTTCTTTTTAAGAAATACACCCATACCTTTCTAGTGGAGTCATCGACGAATGTCATGTAGTACGTTGATCCACCAAGAGATGACACTGGTGCTGGCCCCCACAAATCGGTGTGAACAAGCTCCAACTTTTCTTTCCTCGGAGTTCTTCCTGTGGTCAAGAAGCTCACCCGCTTCTGCTTTCCGAACACGCAGTGTTCACAATGACCCACCTCCACCGATTTTAACTCGGGCAACCGTCCTTTCGACTTCAGCACGTTCATTCCTTTCTCGCTCATGTGGCCCAAGCGATTGTGCCACAGGTTAGCCTGCGATACAGTTCCTGCAAAGGGGATGTTTGAACTGGATCCTCCCGCCATGTAGAGCGTTCCCGACTTTAGTCCTCGAGCCAAAGTCATTGCTCCCCGACTGATCTTCCACTTCGCGTCTCCAAACGTCGTGTGGAATCCATCACTATCCAGCTGTCCGACTGAGATCAAGTTCCTTTTCAGTCCTGGTATGTGTCTCACATCATGTAGGGTCCAGCATGACCCATTCGTTGATTTGATCCGCACATCTCCCTTTCCTACAATCTTGAGGGGTTTGTTATCTGCAAGATAAACTAAGCCAAAATCACCTGAGGTGTATGGCTCCATGATGTCTTTGTTGCTGCATGAGTGGAATGAGGCCCCTGAATCCACAACCCAATCATCGGAAGAACTGCTCACACTCAACAAGAGTGCATCCGTGATCTCCTCCGTCGCGGCATTCGCTGTTCGGCCCTCCTTTTCCTTCTTTGGCGCCCGACATTCGCTTTTCATGTGTCCGGGCTTCTCGCAGTTCCAGCACACCATCTCCTTCTTGCCCTTGTTCTTCCCCCTGGACCTTGACCTTGACCTTCCACGGTATTTACCCTGTGTGTCAGGTCTCCCTCTGGACTCTGTATGTAGTGCAGAGCCAGATGATCCACCCGTTTGCTTTCTACGGGTTTCCTCGTTCAACATCATGTCTCTGATGTTGTCGAACTTCATCTTCTCCTTCCCAGACGAAGTGCTCACTGAAGTAACAACCACATCCCAACTGTCAGGTAAAGATGAAAGCAAAATTAACACTTTTACCTCATCGTCAAACACGATATCCACAGACGCCAGCTGTGTCGTGAGTTGGTTGAAGTCATTGAGGTGATCGGCCACCGACTTCCACTCCTCCATTTGCAACCTGAATAGTTTTTTCATCAGCATAACCTTGTTCATTGCTGAGGGTTTCTCGTACATATCGGCAAGAGTCTGTAGAACTTCCTTCGTGCTCTTTGCTCCCTTCACATGATAGGCGACATTCCGAGAGAGCGACAGGATTATTGCGCTCATCGCCTTTCGATCGAGCACCTTCCATTCTTCATCACTCGTCTTCTCGGACTTCTCTGCAAGTGGTTCGTACAGGTCCTTCCCGTACAGGTAGGCCTCCATCTGCATACGCCAAAACCCAAAGTCGGAACCATTGAACCGTTCGACTGGAAACTTTCCCTCCATCTTAACTCCTTGAACCAGGCTCTTGATACCAGTTGTTAGGAAATGGATCGGGTTAAGATGGATAACAGGTGGAATATGAAGGCGATAAAAGACACACGAATTTGTTAACCCAGTTTGGATATAAATCCTATGTCTGGGGGCGATACCAAGCCAGGAGAAAACACTCAAAGAGGAGGAAAATTGAGGAGTACAACACACACACACTTGTATGCAAGTCTTCACCACACGTGAAAGACAATACTCACCCTCGTCTCAACTCTTTCTTTTCTCTCTACTCTATTCTATTTTGCTCTATAAACAATGCTAATAAGAGTAGTATATATATAGCCATGACTTATCCTTTTTCCAACTCAACTTGGGATTTTTAAGTTGAATGGGGTTATCCTTCTCCAACTCAATTTTGAATCGGGTTATCCTTCTCCAACTCAACTTGGGAATTCTAAGTTGAATCAGGTTATCCTTTTCTTCTTCAAATCAATCTTCACAACTTAACAGGTTGTACAAGCTATTCTCACGTACAGGATGAGTGTGTTTCAGATGTTGATGATAGTCAACTTCTGGTTGGCACAATAGAGGTACCTGAAACCTTATTGGATTGCTTAGGATAGGTTGTGCCATAGGAAGCAGGACGGGAGTGTTGGTTTCCAGTCACTCCGGGCTCTCAACTAGGCAATGGTTGTGAAACAACTTTGACGTCCCTTCACGCATCTAGACAACTTGTTTGCCCAGGTTTTGAAGACAAAATACTATCCCCACTAATCGTTTTTGGAAGCTCAGGTGGGCTATAGACCGTACTGAATATGGCCTTCGGTTCTTGGAGTGAAGGAGGTTGTGACATCGGGGCTGAGCCGGCGGATTGGCTCGGGGGTAAGGGTGAGAGTTTGGAAGGATCCTTGGATTCCATGACCTACCACTTTTTGGGTTACTGCACCACCACTTGAGAGGTTTGAGCATGTATGTGTGGCTGCATTGCTCGATCCTCAATCGGGGGCGTGGGATCATACCATTATTGATCCATTGTTATTGACTGAGGACAGAGAGGCTATTCTTTCCATACCCCTTCGGCGTTCAACATTGCAGGATGTTATGCATTATACAAACAATGGGCTCTTTTTTGTAAGTAGTGCATGCTGCAGCTAAGTTCATTGGCCTCTGTCAACAGCAAGGGGAGAAAGGAGACTAGTCCGGAATCGTGGAAGTTCCTGTTGGGTGGCCAAGTTCCAGGGAAGTGCAATTATTGGCTAGAAGCTTTATGCTAATGCCATCCCTACTTTCTAGAATCTACAAAGGCAGATGGGGCTGGTGGAGGCGGCTAGAACAGCCTGTGACAGGCCAGAGATGGACATTGTGCATGCTTTTCTTTGCTATCACTTGGCATGGCAGGTCTGGGCACTAATTGGACTTGGATGGGCGACTATTGACTGTTGCAGGGAGGACTGTGAAGGATGGGTGCAACAAGTTGCAAAATGCCTCGACAAGGGTGAGTTTGAGCTATTTTTTGTGTGTGTTGGTTTATTTGGTGGGCACGCAACAGGAAGGGGGCAAAGGGGTGGGTGATTGGGTCTGCACAATTGGTGTCTCAAGGTCTATCATTCCACTAGGCCTACTCTTAACTTGAGGCAGCTTTGGGGCATAGTGGTAAAAAGGGGAGGAGGTTGTTACTTGGTCGTTATCGCCGCCGACTGGAGCTATTAAGATAAATTTCGATGGAGTTGTTCTCAACTCAGGACGGGCCACGGGGATTGGGGTGGTGGCAAGAGATGATTCAAGCATGGTTGTGGTTTGGATCTCGCAATAGGTTGAACGGAGGATGAGCGTAGTGGTGTCATAAATAGGCACTAGCGACAAGGGAGGAGGTGGAGCTTGCGGCAGAATGTGATCTTGGAGGGGGATTGCCAGGGTCTCATACTAAAGATCAACCACTGTGAGGAGGACCAATCTGCAATTATGGATATTATAATGTCCTTGCTTTCAATTCCTTTGAATTCGTTGGCTCATGCTTTGGCCAAATCTGCTGGTCGGGAACTTCTCTCACAACTAGACTTCAATTTTTCCACAATTCCTAGTTAATATCTATAAGATGGATCTCTTTTTCTTCTTCTTCTTCAAAAGAAAAAAAGAAAAAGTTGATACCAAATTAGTTTTCTCTCTGTAATTTTTTTTCTTCCTTTCTCCTATTTCACTAACCTCTTATTATTTAATTTTGTTTTTTTTCATCTATCATCTCATTTTTCGTATGTAAGGTTTTACTTTTCCATCTCCTGTTTATTTTTATTGTTTCATTATTGTTTATTCTTTATTTAAGTTATCATAAAATAAATATTCAGATAATTGGAAAAATTAATTTCATAACATATTTTAATAAATATTTTGAATTTAGGGATTAACTAAGCACATACGTAACTCGAGTGTGTGGATGATGCTAATACAAATAACAGTTGGCCAATTTAATTACGGGATTGGCACTTTTAGTCTCGTAATTTGTAAAAATTAGCACTTTTAGTCTCGTAACTTATAAAAATTAGCACTTTTTGTCCTCATCCACTTTTTTGTCTATAATTTAACGGTGTAGCACGCGCGCCTAGCCTTTGATTGTTAGTATTTTTTGCTAGAGAGAAAATTGGTTTGTTTTCTAGCTTAAAACCATTTTTGGGGAAAAAATATAACTACATTTTAGG
Organism: Sesamum indicum; assembly: GCF_000512975.1. Lineage (NCBI taxonomy): Eukaryota > Viridiplantae > Streptophyta > Magnoliopsida > Lamiales > Pedaliaceae > Sesamum > Sesamum indicum. The sequence goes on from NC_026154.1 coordinate 12,485,824, forward strand.
GGAAAAATAAATTTTGAAGGAAATTAGGGTAAAAAGCATAACGATTTCTCTCTTCTCTCACAAAAATTGAATCGTATCATTTCCATGTTTCTATAAGTTGAAGCAAAGTAAAACAATACAAAGATTAATCAAGTCTTTCATAAATGAATTAAGTAGGCCAAATGAAGTACTATATATTACTATTGAGAAAAGGGCCTATTTTTCTCCAATAAAAAATACTTAACGGCAACATGCTAAACACATGATCTACAATTAAAGGACCAAAAGTGCTAATTTTTATAAATTATGAGACTAAAAGTGCTAATCCGTAACGAATGGGATCAAAAGTGACATGGGCCTAACTTATGGGGCAAAAAATATTATTTATCCTCTGTGATCTGAGAAATTATTTTTCACTATTAAAAGAATAAGGAAAATCACGATCCCATCCCCTGAGGTTTGGTGTGATTATACATGGGCCCCTATGGTTTGATAAATTATATCTAATACCCCATAATGTTTGCTTGTATCTAACAAATAAGTTTATCTGTTAGTCAAAATTCATCAAATCTGCTGATATTGACAAAAAAAAAAATTGAAAATATTTGTATTTAGCCTTAATTGACTTATTACTAATTTATTACAAGTCAAATAATTTTTTCATAAGCAAATTACCCTTATACGTCTTCACAAATCTTCACAGTTATAAGAATAGTTTAGTTCGAAAAAAATTAATTGACCTGTTAGTAATAAGTCAATCGAAGGCAATATCGATTTTCATTTAGTTTCTTTGTTAATATCAGCAAATTGAGTAAACTTTGACTAACAAATGAACTTATTTGTTAGACGTAAAACAAACCTCAAATGTGCTAGATGTAATTTAACCACAGGGGGTCTACTTGTAATTACACCAAGTCTCAGGAGAGGGGAGTGTAATCATCCCAAAAAACAATTATTAATTCCCTCTACTATATTTCACTATAGTTTAAAAATCATAGTACATCTATCGAATAAAGTTAGATAAAATCGATGTGAAAACTTAAGTTTGGCCATGGTTGATAAACATCCATTATGGTTTTACGTGACCAAAATATTTGCCACTATTTTTAGCTGTAGGAAATATTTGAGCCTCACTTACAAAAACAACGGCTAATAAGCCCATTACATAGTCTTGGTTAATTAGTATCCCATCTTTTTTTACTTTTATTCATAGTAAAAATCATATTTCTTCTCGTGTATAATACCCTTATGCTTGTTTCCGTCCAACAAATAGAATTATTCATCAGTCAAAATTGACAGAATTTATTATATAAACATAAAGATTGAAGAAAATTCATATTTACTCCAATTGACTTCTTACTGACTTATTATATGTAAAATAAATTTTTTTTACTAAACTACCCTTATATATTTTCATACTGTAATACATATGATGAGGTGCATCTTCACCCTTATAAGGATTGTTTTTTGGTCAAAAAAGATTATTCGATCTACAATAAGCCTATATATAAGTCAATTACGATTAAATATTAATTCAACTTTTTTGTTGATATTAACAAATTCTGTAGATTTTTATTAATAAATGAATCTATTTGTTGGATAGAAATAAATATCATAAATATTAAATATAATTTTATATATTATAAAAAAATTATATATAATTATACCAAATTTTAAAAGAGAACGGTGTAGAGCAGAACTCTCAAATAATTCTTGCAGATTAAAATATTAAACCAGCAAGTTATTGTACATGTTGAAAAATGAAATTTTCTTCCCTAAAAGATAATTCAATGGTTGACTTTCCATGGAAATTATCAAATATTTACCAATAATTGTGAGGCACCTATTTGCTTAGGTACCATAGCTAGTGGAACTTTGCTTTTTCTTGTGTTTCATGGTGTCCAATCTCATGGGGACAGTGTTAATGCTTCTACTATTGAGGCACAAGCCTTTCATCTTCCATGCTGAATCCATCCTTAATTAAATGATATTATGTTTTGCAGTAAAATTTATTACAATTACATCATAATTTTCCATCATCAACTATTAATAATAAATGTTAATTATTAATATTAAATATATATAATTAATTAATAATTACTATTATAATTGATCAACAATTATTACTGCATATTGGTAGGGCTCCAATATATGATTTTTTTTTTTTTTTTTTGTCATGAGGCCCCGTTTCGCCAACTAAATTAAGCCTCATTAGCTCATTTATATTAAAAAAAAAATTTAGAAGCGAAAATTATATGGTTACATAAGTATTTCAATAAATTGAGCAATATAACAAAAAAAATATGAAATAAATTACGATAGACTTATATAAAGTGAGACAAATATCCAGACATCTAAGCGCATTCGAATCCATGATCTATGATTAGTTCATATAACCTCAATCTTGATCACAAAGCTAATACATCATTAGTAATAAAATGATTTTTGAAGAAGGGGTAATTGTACTAATTATAATAATATGTATCAATCAATTATTAACTCAACATCATTATCCACTTACTTCCATCGAGCAATGAAAATATAAACACTTAGATCATTGTAGAATATATACTATGGGAACTATTGATTTGATGGAACATGAACTTATAATTTTATATTTCTCGAGTAATTAACCTCTTCTTTATTTGCCTAATTGGGGGGCTAAACCAACTTCGAATCGCACCTTCTTTTAATATTTGCTTTTCTCCCATATATCGAAAAATAATACCATTGTTGATCAACTCCGAAAATGGAAAATGTCAAGTTGGTCAGTCGTGTGGTCGTTGCAAATTGGAGATATTTTTACGTTAAATTCACAATTTTTTATGATAAATATTTTTAACGTGTGTTTTTTTTTAAATTATTGTTCTTTATTATCAAAATAATTTTTAAATATACCGAAAATACCATCTCATACTTATACAACAAAAATTATGATTTTCCCACGAAAAATGTGTACACATAGTTGCTAACGAGGCTGTTTTTTTCATGTTATTTAAATAATAAAAGTTATATTTAATATCATTTTCATTAAAATATTCTCATTATACTAAATAAATATTATCAATTGGCTTCAAACCGTGTAGATGTAGTGGTTACTTATATATATATACAATAATTGATATACATTAAATGTTGAAAAATGCAAAAGTTCTAAGAAAAAGATTCACTGGGGCAGTGTCAAATTGAGGTCAAATCTTGTAGAGAAAAAACCCCAAAAAGAAAGGGGGAAAAAAGAGAAAAAGTTGTCTCATCATCATTTCATATTTTCATTGCTTGCTTTTGAAGCTCATGCAATCAATTTAGTCCCAACAAATTCAAATTACATTAAAGGAGTTTGCATGGGCAAAAAGACTCTCTGTCTCAAATTCTTCCTTTCACTCCAACCCCCTCAAAAATCAATCAACACACACACACACACACACATATATATATATATGAAAGTCTACTTGATTGCTTTTCTTGCATGATGATGATACATAGAGCCTTTAAAGAATGCCCACTCCAAGACTCCATTGCCCTTTACTTTCTCTCATCCTATCTAATAACTCTCTCTTCTCTCTCTCTCTCTCTCTCATCCCCTCCCCCTCTATAAATACATCTCCTCTCCCTTCTTTTTCCTGCAGCTGCGCGCATCAACAAATTGATTACTGCTTAGGGTTTTCTAGTTTCTGTGGTGTGGATTATGAATGGGTGGGCAGCTCTCGTTGGAGAAGCAGGGCACGTGCAATAGTTTCTCGGGACTCGTCGAAAATCGAAACTGCACGTGCTCCCCTTCTCCAACACGGGCTACTCACTCCACTTCCCAACTCCAGCTTCTCCCACTGCTGCTGTAATATATTTATACACTCACCTACTTATTACTATTTTGTTAGTGTGTGTTGTGTGTGTGTTTTCGTTTTTGGTAGATGTCAACAACTTTTGTCAGGGATTATGATACAAAATAGTTCATTGTGAAGTACAAATGAGCTCCTCAGGAGGTGGGGTGGGGGTGAGGGTGGGCGGGCTATATATATATATATGTATGTGTGTGTGGCAGTGTGTGTATAATAGTGTGATGATCTGTCAGGTAATGTCTTAAAATGTTGTGTGGCCCATGGAAATCTAAATGCTTTGCTTAGATTTTGGGAGCAGAGATCCACTGGATTTCTGAGCTACTGTGCAATGAATAGCAGACTCAATAAGCATTCCAATTAATGTACCTGAGGAAGCCCAAATCTTTTCACTCTTTTTTTTTTTTTTTCCTTTTAATTAATTTTGTAGAAAATGGATAAAACTTCTCCATTTCAACCTTAATTTTTACTCTTCAAATTTTTAATTCATATATTATTTTTATATAAAATTTATTTAATTCACCATTTTTCTCTCTCCTATCAACTTCTGCATTCTATTTCTTCTCTCATTTTTTTCTTAATATTTTTTTATTTATTCAACTAAAATATATACATATTTTTTAATTTTCTAAAATTAACTGTGCACACACATTTGCGTGTTTGTTTACGGGGATAGTGTATTGTTTTCTTATACATTGAGTTTATTATTACAAGTTATGATTCATTTACATATATATTTAAAATAACAACAAAAACCAATAAATTCAAATTGACAAAAATAGCTTTAAAAGAAAAGGCGTATGATATATATTAATAGTGCGTCTTCGAATCTTTGTATTCTGACGTACTCCATATCTTTTGTCAGCTACATTCACTATGGGTTTTCTACTTGCAATCATGACAAAGTTGTTGGATTTTTCTTGCAACCTGTTAGTTTTCATTGGATGAAACGACATTAATGTAATGTGTTTTTAGGTAATTATGCAGTGATCTTGTTTCTCCCTTATTTATCCTCTTATGGGAATTATGTGTTTGTCTAAGAGTGGGATTCCACTCACACATGGACAATTGGACATCCTACATTTTAGTATCATAAATTGCAGTTCTCGTCCTGGACTCCTGCAAACACGAGGGTCTGTATTTTGGTCTCGTGAAAAGTTGATTTTAACAATTTAGTCTAATAATCTGTTAATTTTGCGTATTTGAGATTATTTTTTTTGTTGGAATATTCATAATTTTCGTCATGTTTTTTGCACGTGTACGTAACACGGGGGCATAAAATTAGGGATCTTAATCGAAAAATCGGATGACAAAAAAGTCCCCAACGCAGAAAATTGATGAACGGGGGAGAGGGTTGTTTTGGTCGTGTAAAAAGTTGATTTGACGATTTAGCTCACTAGTTTATTAATTTTTGTGGAGATCTGATCATTATTTTTTATTTTTTTTTTGCAATTTTCAAAATTCAATGATTTCCATCATGTGCATGTTAAATGATGACATGAAACTGAGGATTTTGCCGAAAAAGAGTCCTCAATCAATGAAAATTAATAAATTGATGAATTAAACTGTTAAATCATTTTTTTTTTTTTGATAAATGTAAATTTCATTAAGTAAAAATATAGACGTACAATACAACAATGATCAATATATGGTAGGATCCAAACTGCCACACCACCGTATATACAAGATGTGGGAACTACAGTTAAGCAAATTAATTTTTTTTTTTTGGGTAAATGTAAGTTTTATTAATAAAACAAGATCGTAGAGTACAACAGTGCTCAACTGGTGGTTTATCCCTCGACAGGCTAAGGGATACGCCATAATCTATATAACGCATATGAACTAATCGTACGAGATAAATTAATACTGATAATCCTCTGTCCAATATCTTCCACAATAATAGTGGCTATGATATTCGATGGTCGCTCCGTAAGCAAATTAATTACTATTACAGATGTCGAATAGGATGAATTATTGCGCGTAGCCAAGTAATCAAGCAAGGTACACTCCAATAAACAATATAAAGAATGTTTGGTTAGATCTCTCTAATTTTTTTTTTTTTTTACATCAGTATTTTTCGAGATGAAATTGTCTAACAAGAAAATAATATATATTACAAATACACCTTTGTATTATGCAAAAGCGAAAAGTAATTTCCGTAATATTACTATATGTCAAGGATGCCAATGTAAGTATTCCTGATTTTAATATTCTTGAAATTTAATTTTTTTTATCATTCACATATTTTCTTTTTGACACTTAAAACTCGGAAACATTATAAACTAATATTATAATTGAAATAGAAATTATGATTCATTGTTTTCTTTATCGACGGATAAAATTAAATAGGACAATTCAATTTAAAAATCATTAAACTTTAACAGTGTTGCCCTAAGAACTGACGCTCGATTTATTTTATCAAAAGTTTTTTTATTTTTAGGTAAATGTAAGTTTCATTAATAAAACAAGATCATACAGTACAACAATGCTCAACTGGTGGTTTCTCCCTCAACAGGCCAAGGGATACGCTATAATCTATATAACGCACATGAACTAACAGAACGAGATAAATTAACACTGATAATCCTCTGTCTAATATCTTTTACAATAATGGCGGCTATTATATTCGGTGGTCGTTCTGTATGCTCAAAGCGTCTCAAATTTCGTTCCTTCCAAATGTAGTATTTTATCAAAAGTTGCTGAAATGAATTTATGGGTTTCCGACATGTTTAAAGTTACTACTTCAGAGTTTTTTCTTGATAACTTTGCAAAAAAAATTGCGGGGATTGCATCATTACTAGCTAATAAGATATGTTGGATCGTTAACAACCTTTATTATAATAAAAATACAAAAAATATTTTCTAATTATTAATAATTTATAATAATTTTGATACTGGCACTTAATACATTTGATCACAATATTTTGTTGTGGAGTGATGTTGCTCGAAATATCCTCAAAAAATTCCTCTATCCATATTTTTCTTGAAAAAAAATGCAATTTATCTTTATGTTATATGAAAAATGAGCAAAAATTTTTTATAAAAAAACAGTAAATTACTTTATGTATGTTTGAAAAATAAAGCAAATTACCTCCCTGTCTAAAGCCTAAATTATTGATAGGGGGTAATTTGTTAATTCTTTTTTCACAGGGATTATTTGCTCATTTCACACATCACATGATGTAAATTGCATCTAACTTTATTTTTCTTAGAGTTAGCTTGTAATATGAACAAACGTTAGAGACAACAGGATGGGCTTGGTGAAAAGCTCCCGATGCTCAAATTAAGGGGTGTTTGCAATCTATAATACATGGACATTTCGAAAAATTACTCGATACAATGTCGGACATGTGTTATACGAACATGGCTCGGACATGCTGATAACAAAAAATTTAAGAAAAAAAAAAAAAAGACACGATGTCTTAGGGGTTATTTTACGATTTTAAAAAAATTTGGGCAAAATCTGAATAAGTTTCTCTTTACTCTTCAGCAGGTTGACTCATCTTCTTCTCTCCCTATCTTTTTTCTTTCTCTTCTTTCTCTTCTTTCTCTTCTTTCAATTGCTTTATGAATTATTGTATTTAAAAAATGAACGAAACTAAATTGCCAATTTTTTTTATAAGATAATAATTTATATATTTATAATATCACAGAAATTATTTATATTTTTTCTTACATTTTGGATTTGGTCTCGGGCTTCAATCGAAGGGTTCCAACACTGTCGCAAACTTATCAATATAGTTAATTGTATTTTTTTAGAATTGTATAAAAAAAATATACATTATCATATTTGTATGATTTATTATATTTTTAAAATTAATACATTTAAAAATTAATTAAATAAAAATAAAAAAGAATTGTGAATTAGATTTAATTCACAATTGATAACAAGTCGTGAATTCAGTTCGCGACTTGCTAATTTTTTTTAAAAAAGTTAACTTTTAAGTTGTGATCTGCGAGTCTGCGATTCGACATATTTATATTATATATTTTAAATAATTAACCCGCTAATTTCATATGGGCATAAATACTAAAACTAGTCATTGGATTGTTTACACTTAGGTCATTGTTATTGATTAATGAAGTGTTTAATTTGTATTTTTCACAATTACGAAGTTTGTATTGTCACTGACTATCATTTTCTATCTTTTTTTGTCTTTTTATATTAAACTCAACTCCCATAAAACTAAGCACACTTACTGAAAATTGGAGGAATTGAAATCAAAGTATGTCCGAAAGCAAATGTCAGTCAAATAATTGAGATGACAAAATTATAAGATGAAGCAATGCAAAGAAAAGAAAAGCATTGATTAATTTTATAGCTGTGAATGAGGGTGAGACAATGTTTATACGAGCTGTTAATTGTGAGATGGTGCTGTTAAAGAATATTTAATAATTTTTATTATAATAGAAATAACACCGACCATTAATGATGTTGCTCGAAATATCCTCAAGTGATGTTGAACATCAACTCGTCGTCGCAGTCCCACTACTTCAACATCTGAAAAATTGAAAAAAAGATTATATAAATATTTAATTTTAGAAATATAACCATTACTCAAAATTAAATAATATTATTATTACCTTCAATTTTTGGAACCAGAATAGTTGGTGCTCCTGTGGGATCTGCAATATGTTGGTACAGGGATGCGGATAATGTCCTTTGACCGCATTATTGATGGCCGTGTGAAAATCGCGGTCGGACCTGAAAATAATAATTAAATATTAAAATCAATTCAAAATTAAAAAAATATTAAATCAATTAACTAAACAATTTTGATGTTGAACATCAACTCGTCGTCGCAGTCCCACTACTTCAACATCTGAAAAATTGAAAAAAAGATTATATAAATATTTAATTTTAGAAATATAACAATTAATCAAAATTAAATAATATTATTATTACCTTCAATTTTTGGAACCAGAATAGTTGGTGCTCCTGTGGGATCTGCAATATGTTGGTACAGGGATGCGGATAATGTCCTTTGACCGCATTATTGATGGCCGTGTGAAAATCGCGGTCGGACCTGAAAATAATAATTAAATATTAAAATCAATTCAAAATTAAAAAAATATTAAATCAATTAACTAAACAATTTTGCGTACCTCGTATCTGAGAGGCTGATGAAACGCCTCTGGACCACTGGGGGAAGTAGTGGTGGTGCATCCCACGGTCTCGCCGGGACCTATGTACTGCTGGCCTGTATACTTCTTTAAATAGAGATTTTAAAAAAGAAATATTTACTTTACGAAGGAGAAAAAAAAATCTCAAAGTAAAAAAAAATTAAAGCAGGATGATTTTATTTTGTCAAGAAAGGTATTTTAGTCAACTTGAGTCCAATAAGGAGTTTTAGCCTATTTTGAAAACACATGGGGTCTTTTGCCTGTTTTGAAAAGTATAGAGGGTAAAATAAAATTTAGCTATTTATTAATCAGGTTAACAGTCATTGACCAACGACACGATACCAAACATATGACTTTGTTAAACGCTTAATGTCAGATGACCATAAGTGTCAAATTTTAGGATTTTGTGACAATATGTGTCGATTCATAAAGTTTGGGATCAAAAGTGAGAACTATCTTATCTAGTGGATCCAAAAGTATGATTTTGCCCGTTTGATATGTACCAGAAAGATGCTATGAGACTAAAAATATTACTTTTATAAATTTACGAGACCAAAACTGAAAATTCCTCAATCAATGAGACCAAAAGTAAAAATACATTAAATTACAAGATAAAGAATATTATTTCCTCTAGTGTAAGCTAGGGGTATTATTTTGTTAGTGTATTTTGTTCTCTTTCATGTTTAATTTAAGGGACAAATGCAATTATAAATATATTTAAACCTAAAAATTGTAATTATTTATTTAGTCCTTTAAGTTTGTTTGCTATTAATTTTAATCCTTTAGATTTATCTATTTTAGTTTTAGTCCAGCAATTTTTTAAATTACTTAATTTTAGTCATTTGACTCAGTTTTGGACAATTTTATCCTACACAGCTTTTCAAAATAATTTTAGTCCATATATATCCATTCATTTTGCATCTCGTAGCTAATATTCGTCTAAAATGGTATAAAATTCTAGCTTTATTGAAAAAATTATTTGTTTATATTACACTTAGAGCATTAGAATGGACTATTAGCGTTTATCATCAAAAGGGCAAAAGAATCATAATTAAATTAAAGAATCAAACCTACATAAAATTGATAAATAAATGACTAAATCTAATATTTAAAAAATAAAAAACAAATAAATTCAGACCAAAATTGTTGAACGAAGTCTTCTTTTTTCTACATTGTAAACATAAAAGTGGGTTCAAAATGTATTTCAACCTAAAAATTACTATATCAACAACAAAATTCATGCCACATGAAAATATGTGTTACACGTGCAGTGTATGCATGCGTTCATCTCTCTCCCCTCCGCCGTGCAGGCGGGACGATTCTTGGTAAAAGCGCACGCCCAATGCTCCCATTTTTACAGTTTAAAAAGGCATGAGGATGGCGTAAGAAGTCACCTCGATCGATGTGGCAGTTGAAAAGGAAAGGCCTACCCACAAGCAAATTACCTGTACTCGGATTCTGCCTTAGAAAGTGGGGGCTTTGCTGTGTTGGAAATTGAAAAGGGGCATACAAGCAAAGGGGCGAAGCGACAGAAACAAGTGTTGACGGCAAATAGTGAGACAGGGAACACGGAATGAGCATTTCTCTACATCTGTCTGTGCGACGCCGCTTCAACACGCAATGCACGTACCTCCAGGCTATCCTCTGCCTCTCCCTCCTTGCTTCTTCTTTGCCTTCTGCGTGCGTGTCTCCCGCAGACATTTTTCGACCCTTGTTCCCTTTTATTTCGTCACACGCCACATTTTCAGTTCTTACCATTCTACCCTAAGAATTCTGATGCAAAATTTCATCAGCTCTCAAAAGTTTCCGTTACTTATAAATTTGTTCTTGTGTATTGTGGGATCTTTTTGCCTTTTTTTGTTCTTATAATTATGTAATAATATGCTTTCATGCCTTTATTAGGAAAAATCCCATTACACATATATATAGGTTTAAATACAATTCATCCGATGATATGTGAAATGAAGAAATACCCCTCTACAAAAAAAGAATTAGTAAATTAACCTCCTGTGTTTTAAAAAATAAAGCAAATTCTCCCCCCCCCCCAATAGTTTAAATAGAGAGCAATTTACTTCATTTTCAGAACACCATTGATAATTTTTTTTTCGATAAAGGTAAATTACATAAATAGATAAAAAGAAAAATACAACAATACGGTTCAAGTAGTTGAGATTCCCTCAAACCAAGGGATCCTCCAAAGTCGGTAAAGAGCACGTGTACAAACTGTGAGGGGAGGGTATGACTAAGTATGGCTTGTCTAATCTCTTCAACTAACACAATTGATAATTTGTTGTTTTATTTTTTATAGGGAATTTTTTTGCTCATTTCTTATATTATAGAGAGGTAAATTATATTTTTTCATATATGTATATATATATAAATTCAAAATTTCTATCATAGTCCATTTTTTCGTTCATTATCCTATTGTTTCCCCACTTTAGCCCCAGCATGAAGAAACGACTTTCCGACACGTCACTTTAAAACTTGGTCGGACCATCATAGATTAATGTAAAATACAATTATTTTGTGGATTTTTCTTAATTCAAATTAGATTTGGTCATTAAAGAAAGGTTTTGTTTTGACCAAGGCAACACGCTCAACACAAAAGCAGACAAATGAAAGTTGAATTGGCTTAGCCTAACAATTGAGTTACTTCCAATGGGGTTCAAGAGTTGCTTTTGGAGCCCTTGATTGAGATTGTTGTCTCATCATCCAATCATACAAACGTCCGACTAAGAAGGTGTTTGGCTAAATTTATAAATTTTTAAAAATATCGTATAAAATATTAGAGAATTTATAAGTTCCAATAAAGTGTTTAGCAATTTATTTTTTTAAAGAATTTATAAGATTTCAAAATAAAATGTTTTTGATCTTTTAGAAGCTCTTTAAAAAAAATGTTAACTTTCCTAACTTTTTTTTATAAGATTTTATAAGTTAATATAAAATTAATATATTATAAGACAAAAATATCCTCTTTTATACACCGACACGCTCCATCTCACACACACCCACACACACACTCTCTCTCTCTGATTTAAAATTTTCTTTTCACTATTTAATTTTACTAGTTAATAGTAATTATTTATTATGATTTTTAACCATAACCGTTAATATTGTAGCTAATAATAATTCTTTTTTTAATAAATTGACCAAAATTGATTTTGATTAGAATTTTATTTTGATGGACACCAATTTTTCGAGCACTAGTCAATGGTTCATAACGTTAGCAACTTTTCTTCTCTGGGTTCCATTTACAGCCTGCTATTCAGGGTCTTTATTTTAGCCACTAATCTTCCTAAACTCGAACTTACTTTTGTTTTCTTCTTCAATATCTCTTTCACCCACCAATGGTTTATCCCATTGATCAACAAAATAAATTTATTTAGTCTAAAAACTCGTATATATATATATATATATATATATATATATCAAATCGAGATGGTTGGGCGGTGGAAGTGGCGTGTACCAGTGAATACGTGGTTTAGGTCCACTTTAGTAATTTAATTAGGATATTTGTATTTTTAGTTCCATAATTTTTAAAAAATAAATATTTAGTTCTATGGTATTTTCGGTTAGATACTTAATGAAAACGGCCATGTGACTATTAAGTTTTAGATTTAACACTCAATGGTCACGTGCTAAGCACATAACCTTTTTTTTTCGTGTTAAAGTTCTAGATAAAAGGTGCTATGTGACCAAAAGTACTATGTTTTGAAAGTTGTGAGATTAAAAGTGATAATCTTGTAATCAATGATATCAAAAGTGTAAAAATCCTAAATTATGAGATGAAAAATGCTATTTTTCTAAATATATATACATGGTTTGCCAAACTTCAAATGACTGTAACGTTTAATCTCAAAGGAGTTAATGAGATGATGCAACTCAAACGACTATAACATTGGAGGGTTGTGGTTCACTGTGGAGTTCCTATGTTTTAATTTGATCATTATTTTGGTGTTTATGAAGTTTTTATTTTTGAGTGAACATTGTTTATTTTTAATATTTTTTCTAGACAATTATTTGTGTCTAATATTTTCACCAGATTTTTTATCGCGTGATTTTGGAGTATTGTTTATCCAAATTTAATAAGTATTTAATTTGAATTTAAAAGTTGCATTTTTTAGGTCACAATGAGTAATAGAGGAAACACAATGAATAAGTCCGAACGGACATATTTGCCCTCCAGAAATGAGAAAATTCCCAAACACCCTATGGATTCACGCTGCCTGACCTAGACCCGAATTATCAACCATAGATCTCCAACTCATCCGATGGCTATTTAAAAGGCACGTGGCCCTTGTGAATTTTGGCGCATAAACCTCTGTCAATACCACTTGAACCATTTTATAAGGTATGTCTTTTGTTACTAATCGCACTTTACAACCCCTATAACCTCGAATTCTATACTAACTTAATCATCGGAGGATCGCCTTCCACAAACCTAATGATTTGTGTACAGGCGACCTTACTCATCCAGATCTAAGTAATCACTCAAACTCGTCCCCCAAGAAGTTGACATATCATCACTAGATAATCTCCAAGTCAGCGCCAAGTCATCACCAGGTTGTAGAGGACCTTGACCCAGATCAGTTGGCGTTGTATGTTGGAACAACATATATGCAATGAATCAATCACTTGGAGGCGTACAAAGAAGTTATAGGGAAGACAAATAATCGCTTTCGTTTTAAAGGATGCCACAACGAGAAAGAGAAGAAAATCAAGCCATACAAATCAATCGAGGGGAACTACAACCCATTTATCAGAAGATAGTAGACAACTTTTGCAAGAATATCATATAATTAATATCCCTATGGTGGCACAAATCTCATCTTGAGAAGACCTCTATTCCAAAAGAATATAGGTCCCTCAAATAACAATCAAGAAAAGGGAATCGTAATAGGAGACATAACCCAGATTAACCCTACAACAACAGAAGGAACAAGGCGTCGGGTAAAAAAAGGTCATCTACATCTCAAAAGGGTTCAAGCAAGGTGTGTAGGAGACAAAATGCGCTCACCATCCCCAAAGAGGAGGTAGAAAGCATTAGCACAATTGGAACTTGAAGAAAAAAATGGACAACTGCTTTGCAAAAGGGCTCATTCATTTACAGTTGAAATTCTAGTTAAAATAATTGATCGAGTTCCAAACTACCCAACATGCCAAAGTACTACTGAAGTCAAAAGATACTAGAAATACATGACCTCGATATCAACATGATAAGACATATACAAGAGGAGTAGGTGAATATGATGAAAGATGCTATGTGGGCAAGGCCTGTAAAAGGCTAAGAATTTAGAGATCAAGATCGAGATCTCAGAGAGGACATAAAAGGTTGAGGTCTGAAAAAGACTATCACAAGAATTATCATGCAAAGCACCAGAGTATACCCTATTTTCCATGACACGGGCATAAGCATTGGTGATGGCGGAGAACAGTAATGTTATCAAGCGGCCAGAAAAGACGAGGGACACTTCGACAAAAGCAAGATCAAGTAAGTACTATTAGTTTCATAAAGATATTACTATCATTTTCATAAAGATAAAGGGCATGATACAAAGAATTGATAGCAGTTACCAGATGATATAGAAAGTTACTCAGACAGGGATATTTCAAAGAGTATGTTAAGAAGGGTGGAGGTGAGGAGAAAAATGTTGAAAAAAAATGAGGGGATCAAGGACTAGACCCTACAGTACAAAGGTTTGTGAGGAAGGAAAATAGAAATAAACCAATGAATGAGGGAAAAAGGTAAGAAAGCCCAGTATGTAATATGCCAAGGAAATGACTCAAATATATGATAATAAGAGATCCCACAATATAGGATTCTCATAGGGCAAGGAAGAAATATCTAGGAATTGGGAAGGAAAAGAAAAGGCTATAGGACGTATAGTTATGAATATAGGATGTGAACAAGAAAAAAAAGTTCTCGGAGAAAGGATTTGGGGCATGTAATGAGACCCCATAATGACCTAATGGTGATGAGGATGCACATAGCTAACTTCACATTGAAGAAGGAGGTGGTATCTAATAAAAGTTCCATGGACATAATATCTACGGATGTAGTTAAAAAGATGGAGTTGGACAACCAACGTCAATCCCACATACACCCCCATTAGTAGGATTTTGGGGGTGAGAGATAACCCCTTGGGCACAGTGGATTTACCAATTTGTTTAGGATGTAATTCAAATAGAAAAACAGTGATGATAAAGTTCTTAGTGGTAGAAATTTGATTTACTTATAATGTGATACTAGGAAGGCTCACTCTAAATTTGTTCCAAGCTGTGGTGTTAACATACCACTTATAAATAAAATTCCCAACAACAGTTGGAATTTGAGAGGTTTGTTGCAACTAGAAGGAGTCTAGAAAATGCTACAATGTCTCTGAAAAAGAATAGTGAAACAGGAAAGAATCCTCCCTTGGGGGGGGGGGTGGAATCATGTGAGTTCAATAGCAGACATCCCATAATTGCATGTTTAGGGAAAAAATAAAAGAAGAAAAATAAGGTTCATATGAATCCAACAGAGAAGTATAAGATATAGAACATATTCCAAATTATCCTAAGAAAACCACAAGGACCGGGTCACAAATGACCCGAAGATGAGGTACAAGGATATTGCATAAAAAAATAGGCCACAAGATGTACTTGGTTTAGGTCGTAGATAACCTTGGAGATTATCATAGAATCGGGTCACAAATGACCCTAGAGATGGAGGTGCAAGGATATTGCAAAACAGAATAGGCCAAGAAATGAACTACTCGGATTGGATCGCAGATGACCTTGGAGGTTATCATAGGATCGAATCGCAAATGTCCTCAAAAGATGGAGGTGCAAGGATATTGCCAAAAGGAATAGGCCAAGAAATGAACTACTAGGATTGGGTCGTAGATGACTCTTGGAATTATTGTTGTATCAGATCGCAGATGATCCTGGAGTAGAGATGTTCACAATCAACTTTGTGAGGTATTCTGCCTAGAGGTCAGATGATTTTCAAGGAACTAACCATGAACTGATTGTACATAGATTGAATGTGGATCCCAAGGTAAGACCGGCAAAACAAAAAGGAAGTGTTGGGGATGAAAAAGGAATAAAATCATGGAGAATAAGTAAATGAATTGCTAAGGACAGAGACCAGCTTTTGTTAAATGTATCGAGGAACATGGAGATTTTCAAATGGAATGATAAATGCAGAAAGGTATTAAGACCTTAAAGCTACTTGATGTCATCACCGTTGTTCTCAAAACCTAACCCATAAGAAACATTATTTTTATAGACTTGTCTCATTGAAAATGTAGTAAGCTCAGTCCTGATGCATGAGAATATAAGTCTGCACAACCCAATATACTAGGTAAGCAAGATGTTGCAAGGAGCCGAGAAGAAAAATATTCAAATGGAAAAGTTGGCTCTCACCTTATTAACAACTGCAAGAAAGTTAAGGTCATACTTCTAATTGAATCACTAGTGTTGATGAATGATCTATTAAGGCAAGAGAAAACAAGGTCTAACTCCTTTGCTTGATTAGGTGCGGAATAAGAGTTGGTTGGTTCAATATATCCTACGAATGAAGATTGGCTATAGAAACTTCAGCTTTAGTATTTTTCCTAGTGAAGTGGCCAAAGATGAATCACCTGATAGGTAAGCAAGCTTTGTTTGAAACACAAATAGTTACCCAAATTTAGAATGGATATCGATGCGAATTAAGGGATCTTATGAAAAAATGGAACAATTGAGGATCTCCAACTTGAAAAAGATGCAGGCATATTAGGAAACTTTGCAAGATGGTGATTATAATAGATTTCAAGAGAAAAAAAAATAAAAGAGTAGATACTTTATCAAAATTGGAACAGGAATGAGGGGAGTAACTAGTTAATAGATATTGCAATTGATAAATGACACACCAGAGACAATGGTAGAGGAACAAAAGACCTCGAATGAGAAACAAGTAACTCCTATAAATGAAGGGTGAAGAAAAGATTCAAGATAGTAGAGTATCTCGAGAACAAGGTACTATTGAAGAACCAAAAGGAGATAGGAAGATTAAAACCAGGGAAACTAAGTTTGTCATTCTACAAGAAGATATGCAAAAACGGAGTACATTTGGACCTCTCTTCCAATGATAGAATCGGGAACAAACCCAATATATGATGTAGGTACACAAAGGGAGCTTTGATAATCAGTTAGGAGCTCGAGCTCTAGCATGAAAAGTAGTAAGCATGGGTACTTTTAGCCAGCGTTAGCATGAAATGTAATGGACGACATAGAAAGATGTGAGAGCTACCAGAAGCATGCTAATTTATTTATCAATTACATTTGCCAATGTAGACCAATGAGGTCAATGTCTATTTGACCAATGGAGTATGGGTTGGGTCCTTTTCTCATGGACGAACGACAGAGAAAATATATAATAGTGATAGCCGAATATTTATCGAGCTGTGTTGAAGCAGAAACCCTAGCAAAGATTACGAAGGTAAAGGTTATTGCTTCCTATGGAAAAATATCATTTGTAGGCTCGAAATCCTAAAAATCACATTCTCTGGTAATGGAACCCAATTCCAATGGAAGAAAATAGTAGCATAATATAAGGAGCTAAAAATACAGCAAAACTCTGATCCCCTTTTATAATGATTTATAGATCGCAAAGTCGTGATGGATCCCAGTATAGGGGAAGAAACTACAAGTATACTAAATTATGATCCCATTCGAAACAAGAAGTTTGTATTTTTCAAAAGACCATGTTAGAAAAAGGAGAAATCAAGCTCAACACAAATGCTACATCATGAAAACACGATGATACATAACTACAAGAAAGTGAAGCCGAGATATTTGCAGATGACCTTATCCTGGAAAAGGTAGAGGTCTCAAAATATATAAAAAAAATTATATCCCAATGACAGTAGTGAGGTAAGACACATACAGGTTCCAAGATGACCAGGATCAAGGAATTTCATATAAAAACAATCTAAAAAAGTTATCTTCATGGAATTTGCATACTCCAATAAGGTCGCGTACCTCCAATGATGTCGTTCTAATATCTAAAAAATATTAAAGCTGAAAAATCTTGAAAAAGATTATCTACATAGAGGTCATATACCTCCAACAAGGCCGTGTACCACCAATGAGATTGCGTTATTACCTGAAAAGATTAGAATTGAAAAACCTGTAAAAAGATCATCTTTCTGGAGGTAGCGTACTATTAATGACGTCCAGTTATTATTTGAAAAAATTTAGAATTGAAAATTTTGAAAAGATCATCTTCATGGAGGTCGCATACCTCCAACAAAGGAGTGTAATTATTTAAAAAAATTATCATTAAAAATCTGAAAAAACATTATCTTCAAGGAGGTCACATACCTCTAATAAGGTTGCGTTATTATCTGAGAAAGATTGGAAATGAAAAATCTAAGACGATCATATTCATGGAGGGTACGTAGTTATCTAAAAGATGTTAGAATTGAAAATATGAAAAAGATTATCTTTAATTATGAATCCAGTTGTCATTAACTAGATTAGTCTGCAAAAGGTTTGAAGAAAAGCCACGCTACGACATCGTGAAATCGCATACTCTATTAATTTAGCTGATGGATGATCAAATGGAAAAGCATGCATGAGGTTGCAAAATTGCATTCACCATTATTTTAGTCCGAAAAAGATCCAAGGACCCACAACGATGAGATCGTAATGTCATATTACTCTTGAATCAAGTAGTTTGAAAAAGAGTCAAGGATGCGCAACTATCAGGTCCTGGGGTCAGGTCGAGGGTTTCCCTAACCAAATTTATTGCACAAAGAAATTGAATCTAGGAGGTCGTTAGGTTGCATTCCCAATCCATTATTTTTAAATCATCTGGAAAAGATATTCAAGGCCTACACCCATGAGGTCGTTAGATCTCATTTTAAATCAATTATTTCAAAGTCATCTAAAAAATTCAAGACCCACACCCTTTGAAGTCGCATGCTAAAGCAATTATTCCCAAAACATCTAAAAAAGATTCAAGACCCACACCCATGAGGTCACCAAGTTGCATTGAAAGCAATTATTTTAAAGTCATCAAAAAAGGGTTTAGTACCTACTCCCTTCGAGGTTTCTAGGTCACATGCTAAAGCAATTATTTGCAAGTTATCTGGAAAAGATTAAAGACCCGCACCCATAAGTCGCGAGGTCGCGTTCTACTTCTTCAGGTGTTAATCTACTTCTTCAAGTGCTCTTTCATATACATTTAAAAAGTGAGGAAATTATGATAAGAAATAAAGGACATATTTGCCTTTTATAAACTAAAAAAATCTGAAACACTCCAAGAAAATATCTTTGAAAGTTCAAGACTTAAACGCCCTTTTATGTGTTTTTGTTCATTTTCCACGTCATATGAGAAGAAGAAGCAACAAACAAGCAAAAAAAAGTCTACTTTCCATCGTCTCTTCACCCTCTTTTCTCTCATTTTCGCCTACAAATCAAATGAAATGTCATTATTCAAGAGTTTGAAGGTGGCCCGCAGTTGTGGTTGTATAGAGGTAGTCACATTTTGTTTGTTATGGAGGCATTAGGTAAGAATGCTCTACCCTATTGACCATGTTTTGTTGGAGATGATAAATGTTACATATAAAGTTAATTTACTTTCCTTTTTTGTTTTCACCAAAAAAGGTGTTTCTTAAATTATTCAAAAGAACTCGATTCTATGTTTTATTTTTTAGGTTGGAGTAATATTTGAATGATAAATGATGTGTGAAATTTATATACTATTTTATCTCTTGTTCGTGTGTGATTTTAGTTTTTGAAAAAAAACCAAAAAAACACACCCCAAATGTGAGTTACGGTATTAGGTCAGAAATTGAGGATTCTTGTTAGAAGATGATTAATCATGCAAAATCTTATGATTTTATGCTATATTTTAGTGTTACTAGGGTTTTCATGTGCTGATATACTATGGCTTCGAACATTTGATTGATTTAAGGTTGCTTAGTGTCACTCTTTTTATGAAGCAGCTGTTGTAATTTAGAATTAAATTACATGTTAAAATCCATAGACTAAGAAGTGAGAAATATTGAGAAGTGCCTTTGTCCCACATAGAAAACTGATGAAAAATAAAAAGGTTGTTGATTTCTCATTTCAACACACCTCAAACCAAAATCTTCTTCTCTCATCTCTAGCTCTCGGGGTTTCTCTAAAACTCCAAGTCTTAAGCTCTATTTTCGGTAGAAAGTTTCTGAGTGTTGGTTGAGGTGTTTGTCAATATAAGTGCAATATTGAATAAACAGTAACCGTCTTATCTTGGAAGGAATTGCATAGTACCTTGTGCACTTTGCATGGGCCTTATAATTTTTTCAAGGCAAGCAGATTTCTACGATTCGGTTAGTGTGCAATTTCCATTGGATCGATAGTTGTTATGCTACAACTCTCATTGTAAGTTCTCCTTTAATTTTATCATAAAACAACATATCTAACTATTATCTCTATTGTTTTGTTGCAACATGGGTATTTATATTTTGGCTTGAAAACCGATTAATGTATTCGATTGTTAATTTTAACATAAAATTAAATTTGTTTATGCAATTTTTCCAACAATTTTGAAGAAATTATACAATTTTGAAAATTGGATTTTTTGGAACATAAATAGTTTTATATTGTTGTTTTTGAATTCGGATTTTGTGGTTAAAATCTGTTATTTATTCTCTAATTATTAAACAGTTGAGGCTATTTCTGTTGCTATTCCGATCACCCAAAAGTCAACTTGTTCGGTCTACCGAATAAATTCTCAAGCCAATTTTTCGAACGCTGGCAATAACGAATGAAAATGTTGTTGACAATGAAAGGGTTTTTTACAGTGATTCAGGTAACTAGAGTCAAACTAACTGAAATTGATCCCAAAACTGCGGTGATCGCGCAGTGGACTAAGCGGGATCAAATAGGCAGAGGAGTTACTTTGTCAGCACTGTCAAATACACTCTTTGATGTCTATTATTATGACTCTTACACTGCAAAATCTTTGTGGGATGAGTTCGATAGGAAATATAATACTGAAGTGAAAGGGCTTGAAAAGTATATGTTTCCAAGGTCATGAGGTATCAGATAGTCGACGGATGGTCTGTGGCTGAACAGACACATGAGATTGTAAATCTGAAGCATGCTCTGTCTGATGCCAAGACATGTCCATAATAGATAAATTTTCTAAATTCTAGAAAAGTTTTGGCATGACGCTCAAACATCAGGAAGGAAGACTGTCTCTAGATAACCTCATGATCGCGACCACTATTGAGGAAGAGCACAGAAATCAGACTCATAGATATCTATTGGGCATCAACACAAGGCAAATGTAATAATGGGGAATAAAAAAGTGAATAAAATGAACCCAAACTCAAAAATCATTAATAAAGGCAAAGCCGTAAAAAATAAAAAATCAAAGATAAACAAACTCTACTGGAACTGTGGGCAGATTGGACAATGGGCCAAGGATTGTCCTACTAAAAAGGCCAAGACTGGGCAGGCAATTACCAATATGGTTGTAGGAACTTCTAGTGATGCTAGCACCTCAGGAGCAATTGAAACGTATGTTTCTACCAATCCGAACTCCTGACTATTTATGAACATTTTGATTGGTTGATTGACATTGGAGCAAATGTGCATATTTGTGTTGATAAATCTTTGTTTATGTCTACTAGGCCATCAATGGAAGGACACTAAGTACGGGGAACTCCAGTACAACTGAAGTACTTGGGATAAGAAGTGTGGACTTGAAATTTCCTTCAAGGCACATTCTGTCTTTGAAAAGAGTTCATCATGTACCTACTGTTAGGAGATTATAATAAGTGGTTTTGTAATAGTTAGTGAGGGCTATGAATTATTCTTTAAATTTAATAAAGTTGTAATTCAACAATTTGGTATTTTTGTTGGCAAAGGTTATCTATCTGATGGTTTGTTTAAAGTTCAAGTTGAAAGTAATAAAGTTGATATTTCTGATCCTATTATTTTGAAAGTTGAATCTTCCACTTTGTGGCATAGTAGATTAGGTCATTTAAACTTGGGTTCAATCAAAAAAATGATGAATCTTGATTTAATTTTTAGTCATAATATTAAACGAGGTCACAAATGCCAAGTTTGTGTAGAAACTAAACAAGTTAGAAAATCCTATCAAACAATTGTAATAGATTCGGAAATACTTGACTTAGCTCATATTGATATTTGTGAGTTCAATGGAATTTTGACTAGGGGTTATAAATGTTATTTTATCACCTCTATAGATGATTTGAGTAGATACTGTTATGTTTTTCTCCTCAAAAAATAAAAATGAGGCCTTAGATAAATTTATTTTGTTTAAAAATAAAGTAGAAACCCAAATTGATAAGAAACTTAAACGATTAAGGCCTGATAGAGGAGGAAAATATGTCGAGTAAGTTTAATGAATATTTTCAAAAATTTGGCATTATTCATGAAGAACTCCTCCATATTCCCCTTATCTAATGGAGTAACTAAATGACAGAATAGAACTTTTAAAGATATGATGAACAGTCTTCTGTTAACATCTAGGTTTTCTAAGTATTTGTGGGGAGAGACTTCTTGTCATATTCTGAACAGAATCCCTCCAAGACACAATACGAGTACTCCTTTCGAGTTTTGGGAAGGTAGAAAATCAAGCCTCAAATACTTTCGAGTGTGGGGGTGCCTAACAAAAACGTTGGTCCTAAAATACAAAAGAAAGAAATTGGGCCCTAACACTGTTGATGTTGTGTTCTTGAATTATGTGGAGACAAGTTATGCATTGAGATTTTTTGTTATTAAATTAGAAATTCCAGGCATCAAGGTCAATACAATAGTCGAATTTTATGATGCTATTTTTTTGGAAGATGTATTTCCTATGATAACAGGAATACCTTCAAGTGCTTCACTTGATGACTCACTTGCCTCTACTTCTATTTCTGAACATATGGAAAAGATGTCAACTATGGGGATTAATTCTAATAGTATTAATCCGACTCATGAGGAGTTAGATGAACCTATACGGAGTAAGAAAGCTAGGGTTGTCAAGGATTTTGGAAATTATTCTGTCACTTACAATATTGAGGACGATTCGGTAACCTTCAAAGATGCTATGGCTTTTTCAGAAGTCAAGTAGTGGATGGAAGTTGTCAAAAGTAAGATGGACTCAGTTGATTCTAATGGAACATGAGTGCTAGTCAATTTCCCTTCGGGATGTACTACAATTGGGTGCAAGTGGATTTTTTTAAGAAGAAACTGAAAAGGTCAGATTGGTGACTAAGGGTTTTAAACAATAGGAGGAAATAGATTAATTTGATACCTATTCTCCAGTAGCTCGATTGACTACAATCCGGGTGCTCATAGCACTTACTTCAGTGTATAGTCTGCCGATTTACTAGATGAATGTAAAAATAGCTTTCTAGTATGGTGAACTCGAGAAACAATATACATGGATCAGCCTGACGGATTTATAGCTCATGGTGACGAGCACAAAATTTGCATACTTGTTAAGTTTCTCTGTAGACTAAAACAAGCATCCAAACAGTGGCATGAAAAGTTTGATAAAACTATTCTTACATTTGGTTTCATTATAAATGAGAGTGATAAATGTATCTACTGTAAGGTTAAAGGAGATAAAATTATTATTTTATGCTTCTATATAGATGACATTTTGTTAAAAGGATCCTATTTAGATATAATAATCGAAACCAAGTCATTTTTGAAAAATAAGTTTGAAACTAAGGACTTAGGTGAAGCCGATGTAATTCTTGGTATCAAGTTAATTCGTTCAACTGATGGGATAGTCATTTCTCAGTCTCATTATGTTGACAAGATAATTGAGAAATTTGGTTATTAGAAAAGTAGAATTGCTAAGACCCTATAAGATCCTTCTGTGGCTCTATTCAAAAATAAAAGTGGTGTTCTGATAGCACAATTAAGATATTCCCAAATCATTGGGAGTTTGCAGTATCTGGCAAATGGCATGAGACCAGTTATATATTTTTTTTGTCTAAAAACTGGCTAGATATACAAATTGTCCGGACATAACCCATTGGAGAGTTTTGGATAGGGTACTAAGATACTTGAAGGGCACAATATCACTAGCCATACATTATGGCAAAATTCCCTGTTGTTCTTGAGGAATACAGTGATGCTAATTGGATAATCAAAAACTCCGGGAGTAATAGGTGTTCAGAATATGTATTTACCTTAAGTGAGGACGCAGTCTCCTAGAAATCTGCAAAACAAACTTTGATAACCTGGTTTATTTTTTAAGCCAAGTTATGTTCGTTGGATACAACTCGTACCTAGGAAGAATAGTTATATGGGTTGTTACCACAACTTCTCATTGTAAGCTAGCCTCTTCCACCCGTTGTTGTACATTGTCATACTCAAACCACAATTGCTAAGATTCTGAGTCCTAAATACAACTAAAAGATAAAAAGACACATCCAAGTTAGACTTAAGTCTATAAAGGCGTTAGTGTCAGACAGAGTTATAGGCATTGACTTTGTGGTAATAAAGGACAATATGGTTGATCCTTTGACCAAAGGACTAGATTTGTCACAAATACAAAAATCTAGATTGAGGATTGAACTGAAACTGGTCAGTCACATGCCTATGATAGTAACCCAACCTTTTAAGTGGAGATTCTACAAAAGAAGGTTCAATGTGGTATTAACAAGTCATAGGTATGTCAAAGCACCAAAAATAGACTAATACTTTGTATCTGGATTCTATCCATATAATTCTGGAAGGTGCTGATACTGCAAGTATAATAAGAGTTTAACTTTGAATGCGATCAACTCCATTAGACAAGATGCTAGCAGTGCAACCCTGAAAACACCCAGCTAAGTGAATGTGGTTGTTTGGCTGCAATTAAGAAATTAGGTTGTTCTTGAAAACATTCATGAACAGGATCAGGACACATGGACTAAAGTGTCGACCCTAAAGATCAACACAAAGTCGATGGCTTGTTGTTACTGACAGGCGCTATCACAATCATAGGCTCAAATTCAAGGCTTAGTTCCATTTGACCTGGTGATTGCTGACGTTAGATAACTTGGTTAGTGGTTCAAACCGAAAGGTACCATTATTAAAAACAAGCTACATAAACTTGAGTTCAAATCTATGGATTTATGGGAGATCGTTGTAAGTTAGAATTAAATTACATGTTAAAATTCATAGATTAAGTAAGAAATTGAGATAAATGCATTTGTACCACATAGAAAAATAATGGGAACTAAGGTGGTAATTGATGTGTATATAAGGTAAATGTGGGGATGAGTGTTTCTACACTCAAGTTTGTCCCACATTGGCAGTTATTCAAAATAAGCTCTTTATAATAAGTTTAAGTCCAAGTTGTGTTTAAAATGTTATGGAGACTAGAGTGAACATAGGGTTGCCCCACACACGCGCCACCACCGCTGCCCGCCCGTCCCAGATCCGGGCACGGGCATTAGGGCGAATGTCTTAGTCTTTGGATATATCTTTTTGTAGGAGAAATATTTAAATTTATCAGAAATGAACAAAAACAGGTTTTTCGATCAAATGGTTTTTAATGTCCGGGATTAATGATTTGCTGCATGTAGAGCCTATAAAAAAACTGTTGATTCCTCATTTCAACACATCTCAAACCAAAATCTTCTTCTCTCATCTCTAGCTCTCGGGTTTCTCTATCAAAACTTCAAGTTTTGAGCTCTAGTTCCGGTAAAAAGGTTCTGAGTGTTGGTTGAGGTGTTTGTCAGTAAGGATACTGAAAAAACGGTAACCGACTTATCCTGAAAGGAATTGCATAGTACCTGGTGCACTTTGGATGGGACGTATAATTTCTTCAACGCAAGCAGATTTTCTGCTATTCGGTTAGTATGCAATTTTCGTAGGACCGAGAATTGTTACGCTGCAACTCTTAGTGTAAGTTCTCCTTTACTTTATCGTAAAACAACATATCTAACTATTATCTCTGTTATTTTGTTTCAATGTGGGTGTTTGTATTTTGATTTCAAAACTAATTAATATATCCAATTGTCAATTTCAAAATGAAATTAAAATTGTTTATGTAATTTTCCCAACAACATTTTTTGTCTTTGATTTCTCTATTGTGTTTCTTGTGTTCGTTTTTCTCTATATATGTTAGTGTTTTTATTGCTTTGAGGCATTTATTATTTTTTATTTTGGGCGATAAAGTGTTCTTCATTGTGGTGTATTATATAGTCCAAAAGGCTAAGCTAGACAGCACTAATTAGCTATCTGGATTTATTTAAAGATATATTAACCACTGTGGCACATTGTTCTTATATGCATATAATAAATAATCTTTTACGCTTTAAAATATATTACAAATAAGAGTAAAAAAAAAGAAAAAAAAATAAAAATTTAGACAGTTGAATAAGTTAGTTTACATATTGGTTGAAGGTCATTTTTTACTTTACATAAAATTGGTGTGTCGGTTTTCAGGTTTTCATTAATCGTTATTTGTAAGTATGGATGTCCCTTTTTTTTTTTATGTATTTCTATAGATGTGATATGTATGGGATACAAAGTACTAATTTTAGCCTCACTGGCAGTACACCTAGTTGTTTCCTAAGGATGCGTGTGAAAAATGACCAAAATGTGTCGGATATGCTTGATGGAAACAAATTTGATTTCCTAGTTTTTGTAATTTTACATTTTAGAATTTTTATATTTTATTCACTACATTATAATATTATCCTTATACTAAAGAAAAATTTCAATTAAGTTGCAATATTTAGTTAATGGGAAAGTAATTTTTATAATAATTCAAATTTACTCGTTTTGCATCCAATTAACAATCATATTAGAGAGTAAAATCTTTATTTAATTAATGTTAAATTTAAATTAGTATTTCATAATATAAATGACAATTATTTGTACATGGTTAAATATGAATGTACTATTTAGAATAAATTTTATTATGTTTCAAAAGAACAACTATATCTGCAAATTACAAGTGTAAATATTGAGCCGAAACATTATTATCTTAAGCCCTTGCCAAGGCCCAAGTCCTTCTTAGAATTGTAGGAAGGGAATTAGGCCCAATAGAGGCCCTTCTCAAGAGATGGTCCACGGGCCAACCCATTGTGTCAACCCGAATGTCTTCATAAATCGATCCACCTAGACTCTTAGATAGGGGACACGTGACACCACCTTAGGAATGCTTGATATCTTCTGGATTGAAATTTTTGTTGTAAATCATATTCGTTCCCTATTTCATTCAATATATACATGCCACGTGTATAAATTTTTTTTCTAAATAGGATACATAATATCATCTTTATACACGTAACGTGTGTACGTTGAATAAAGTAGGAGATGGAACACGATTTGCAACAGAAAATTCAATCCGATAAATACTTCGCAGATTGAATATTCATGTATCTTAAATGCTTTACTATTACTTTATAACTTTGACCTTAGATCTTGAGATCATTTCTAATTTGATCGTCGGAGTGTTTTCGTTAGTAGCATCAAGACATCTCTATTGTGTGTTATTGATTTCAAACTTATACCTTTATACCAAGAGGCCTAGGCACGGGAAAACGACCTTTATATCTCAACACAAACACAAACACTCACAATTTAACTTTTATCTGATTTTTTTATTTCTCAGGGTTAATTACACTTTGCCATCAGAACTATAGTCACTTTTAGGTTTTAACATCTATTTTTTTTTTTGAGTCAGTTTAAAAAATATTACATGCAGTACACATGTAATATTTAAGGGTTATGCAATGTGATATTTTTCACATACGTAGAGGATGTGATATTCTTCTTTAAAAAGGGCAACAAAAAGATGATCATATATGACAAAGTTCAAATTTTACAAAGTCGATATAGTAAGTTGTCACGAAAAAAATTTCAATGATAAAGTATAAAATAGGGCATAATTCGGATGGTGAAATACAATTTACCATATTTTTTAATGAACTCTTAACTTTCAATTCTACTGTTATTTTTATTTTTATAGCAAGCACCTCTAAAAGAATCAGAAGCCAAACACTGCCTTATATCATTCTTTAAAATTTTCAATTTTGGGTCAAGCAAGAAAAAATTAAAGTTTCAAAAAATTTTAAAATCCCATATAATATTCATTAATTGTGTATATTTTATCTTCTTAAAAAAAATACTTAAACCAAACTTATCCTCATATAAAAAGACTTGAAGGAAACTCACCCTCGTATTACGAAGAGAGAGAGAGAGAGTATGCAAGAGAGAGAGAGAGAGAGAGAGAAACGAGGAGAACACGCATCAAGGGTCAATGACAACATGGGCAAACGACCCAACAGAATAATCTGTCTTCGTACATAAGTTAGCCAAATGAAAACCAAGAAAAGTAACCCATTTCTTTAATTTGCTTCCTGATCCTTATTATCATCATCACAATAATCGTCATTTCTCATTTCTTTTTCAATTATCCAGACCAACCATATATTCTCAGCACCAAACAAATAGTTAGATGACAACCCTTTTGATTTCTTGCCCTTTTCCTGGTGCAATTTGATTGATAATCCTTCAAAGAGAGAAAAAGATGATGACAATGGAAGGGATGATGGATGAGGGGGTGTTGGATGATATAATAAGGCGGCTGTTGGAAGGGAAAGGTGGGAAACAGGTGCAGCTCTCGGAGGCGGAGATCCGCCAGCTCTGCGTCAACTCCCGCCAAATCTTCCTCTCTCAGCCCAATCTCCTCCAGCTCCGTGCCCCTATCAGGATCTGCGGTCTGCCGTCTGCCCTCTGCCCTCTGTCTCTTTTCTTTTCTTTTTTGTTGTTTGCTTGCTCCTTCTCCAGTTTTTTATGTTTCTATTTCTGAATTTTGATATGTGATACTGCGTGGTTTTAGGGCGTTAATATATGGAATTATGTTGAAGAGTAAGGTGGCTGTGTGTGGATATTGAGTTAAGGTGTTTGATATTGGGAAATGAAGAAATTTGGCTTGTGTCGGGAGAAATTCAATATTGATGTGCAGAATTATGAATTGGATTTATGGTTGTTTGGTGAAATTGGGCTGTATCTATCTGATCAAGTAATTCTTGGGGTTGCAATGCAATCTGATGAGTTTTTATTTACCCAATCTTTTGTTTCTTTTCTTCCTTTCGGTTGTGTTTATGGAAAGGTATATTAGATGGTTAATAATGGATTAGATATATTGAGGTCAAAGCGGACAAAAATTCACTTCCCATTCAATTACGCTTGTCGTGGGGCATGATTAACCGTTGAAAGCATATCAACATAAAAAAATAACTTCTCTAAGAATTTGTATTGAGTTTTAGCACTTTTAGTTCCGCACCTTACAATGCATTGAAATGATTAGAAGAAACATCCCGCTTCTTTTACGATAGTAGGTTTTTTGTTGAAGCAACGAAGTCCTTAGATTAAATATGATGAACTAGCGCATCAGACTTATGGTGTTTTTACTGCTTTTTTCACCATTATGATCTTTTCATGCGTTTATGTTGTACCTCTTTAGAAACTGATAAGGAAAGTATAGTTTTTGAGAAGAACGGAGCTATGGAGGATGGAAAACAAATCTACCATTCTGTCCATGTTTGACTTCTTCCCTGCATGTTAAGATGTCTGCTAGCTGAATTGGTTTCTCAAGAGTTTTCTATTGTCAATAGATAGCTTCGCATATTAAAATTTGCCATGCCACTATGTAATTGCATTTTGATTTGCATTCAATGTTAACATTTTTCTAGGAGGTAAAGAGGGGATCTGAGGAAACTGAGAACTCTTGTCATAATAAGTCTCACCAGCTCGAATGGACTTAACAATTTAACAATATATTCAGAATTATCATTTCTGGCTATATATGCTAAACTCAATGCTTCTTATATTGTTGCTTGCGGCCCTAATGGGAACTATTTCATTACAGGTGACATTCATGGACAGTACCAAGACCTTTTGAGGCTCTTCGAGTATGGTGGATACCCCCCTTCAGCAAATTACCTTTTTCTAGGTGATTATGTTGATAGAGGCAAGCAGAGTCTGGAAACAATATGCTTGCTATTGGCTTACAAAATAAGGTATCCTGATAAAGTTTTCCTCTTAAGGGGAAACCATGAAGATGCCAAAATCAACCGTGTCTATGGATTTTATGACGAATGCAAGAGGAGATTTAATGTTCGGCTTTGGAAGATATTTACTGACTGCTTTAATTGTCTGCCCGTTTCTGCACTCATAGATGAAAAGATACTCTGCATGCATGGAGGACTTTCTCCAGAGCTGGAAAAGGTGGATCAAATTAATGAACTTCCTAGGCCTACTGAGATTCCCGATAATGGTCTCCTGTGCGATTTGCTCTGGTCTGATCCCGATCCTAGGATAAGTGGTTGGGCTGATAGTGATAGGGGCGTTTCGTGTACTTTTGGAGCCGATGCAGTTGCTGAGTTTTTGAAGAAAAATGACTTGGACCTCATTTGCAGAGGTCATCAGGTATAAAAATTTCTTCTTGATAATGTTTGGCACTTTTTCTTTCTTTCCTTGTTTTCTTTATTTCTGTGTTTGTGGGAGGGGCACTTGCTAACCTGCCAGTCACAAAAACTGGAAAGAATGCAATGGGAAATAATGGCATGCATAATATTGGCATTCTAAGATAACCACTCAGTCTAACTTAGGAAGTCGGATTGCTACTCATCTTCTTTTCGCACGTCTCAGAATTTCATTCATTACTCATGGTCCTTACCTTTTCTTAACAGTTTTGCCATGCCAATCATGTGCAGAAATGAGATTTACCCTCTACTTATTTCTTTATTGCAGGTTGTGGAGGATGGGTATGAATTCTTTGCTAAAAGAAGAGTTGTCACGATATTTTCGGCTCCAAACTATGGTGGAGAATTCGACAATGCTGGTGCTCTTTTGAGCGTTGACGAAGCACTAGTATGTTCTTTTGAGATACTAAAATCTGCAGCAAGCAGTTCGAAGACACCACTGAAAAAGGTATATCTCCATTCTTATATCCGTTTTTCACCAAAGTGGCTAATTCCTTTATATCTCAATTCCTGTTTGTTTTTCAACGCTTCTCCACTTGAAACATAAATGGTTAAAATTGAAACTTTCTCTCATCGTCTATTCCCTTTCCTCTCCCATTGACAGCCTCCTAAAGCTGGAGCCCACTGACAGACCACAAATTGTATATGAAAGCTTGTCATATTGAGTAGGATAAACAAGAATGCATCATAGTTCCCGCTTTTTTCTCTGTTCATAGCTCTTAAGGGTTTTTGGAGGTGTGTTTCGAGCTTGAGACGTTTTATCATCAGAACGACTTACCAAGCAGAAGATCTGTAAATTGGAGAAAGAACCCTGGTGACTTCACTTGGTTGACCAGGTACCCTTATAGCGTTGAGAAATTTAAGCAGCGTTTGTTTATTGCATTTGGCTAGCTAAAATCAAGCAAGTGTGGAGAAAATATAAAGCAGTGTGTTCTCTTAATACCATTTTGTATATCCATCACTTCTGACTACTGTATGCTTCTCTCCGTAACACACTTGTCGTTCCGGCTACGTTCATAAGCTGTATTTACAAGTATTAATTTTCATAGGAGCAATCACAACCTTCATTCTAGTCGGACCTGTATGTGGTCTATTGTATCTGGATGGTTGTGTGCTTAGCTCAGGAAGAACCTTGTGAAGGTTAACATGGCTTGGTTTTTGTCCCCTCTTCTTATGCTTGCTTTGCTTTCTTTGTAGATAGTTTCTGTAACAGAATTAATTATTATCAAGAATTACAACAAAGAGTCGAACAGGAGCCTTTCCGGTCTTTTAATTATTTGTTTGGGATAATTACACTTTTTTTTTTTTGTTTTTCGGAGGTTGGGTGTAATTATACGAAGACCTCTTTTGGTTTGAAAATTTTCATCTAGCACTCATGAAGTTTACTTCCGTCTAACAAATAAATCTTTCCATTTATTCACTGAATTTGTTGATATTAATCAAAAAGTTGAATGAAAATTGGTATTAAAACTCAATTAATTTATTATTGATTTATTCAGGTTAAATATATTTTCTTTCGAATAAACTTACCATTGTAACGATTAAGATATACCTTTTTCACATGCATTAACGCGTGAAGACGTATGAGAACAATTGTTTATAAAAAAATTATTTGACCTGCAATAAATTAGTGATCAGTTAATTGGTGGTAAAAATAATTTTTTTTTTGTTAATATCAATAAATTTGGTGGATTTTTTATTAACGGAATGACTTATTTGTTAGATGGAAGCAAATCTTGAAGGTGCTAGATATTATTTTGCAAACTATAAAGGATTTATGTGTAATTACACCAAATATGAAGAAGTGCCAGTGTAATAATCCCTATTTGTTTTCAGTGTCAAAAGTTGAATAAAATCATTATCTAGAAAGCATACATGGTACTACAGATGATGGTCAAGTATTTTTTTCAACTCTCTTGTGGTAAGCAGATCTGCTACAGAAAAGATCTTATTTCAACTTATATTAAGAATTGAGAAGTTAATTGAAAAAGCGTTTCCAATATTTTATAAACTTGAAATTGGGAAGTGATGAATATCTATTCAAAATAAAGTACAAAATGCCCAAAATGCCCTTAATGAAGGGCAGTTTAGTCTATCCGCACCTTGGATTTGCGCCCTTTGATCAGGCTGGTCAGAAAAGACCCTTTATCCAAATCCGAATACCCGGTAGAAGATCCCAACAACGGATACCGTCTGATCACGGGCGAGGGCTCACAGGATAAGGCCACATGGCCCATTCAACAGTATCCACCTAAACCCTATAAATACCTCCAAGACGCCATATTTCGACATAACTGATACCAAGTCCTTTTCGATCTAAACCTTTGATCTCTACATTTTAACTCAATCTACCTAATTTGAGCGTCGAAGGGTCGTTGTCGGGGACGTGCCCGACGAGCTCACCGTTCTTGTCTTATTCTCAGAAATCCAACACTTGATCTTGGACGGGTTAGCTATCTGTGAGGAGGTTGTTCATCGAGATCACTGAATTCGTGTAAGATAAAAAAATTTGTAGGTATTTAAAGAAAATAGTCCTAAACTAGGTTAAATAGGCCTTAAGCCAACTAATCTTTTTTCTATTTTAATAAAGATATGAAATTTGGTTTAAAATTTCCCAACGTTCTAGCAATATTTGGTAAACATGAGGCTCCAACGACAACTACAAAAAAATATAAAAATTAATTGAAATCGACCGCAACATGAAAAATATTAGAGAAATGCTTAAATAATGGTCAGAATGATTGAAATTCGTAACAAATGATGGCCCTTCAAATGTTTTGAGGGTTAGATTCTGCTCAAAAAGACGATCAGAATAATAAATAAATTGTTCTATAACTTTTTTATTAGTATCAAAAATTATAAAAAAAAAAATACCACAATCATAACATACATTTAAAGCATTGTATTTCAACTTCCATCAGTTCAAATGTTTCCAAAATGGGCAAAAAGAAAAGCATCCCAGTCCCAACTTTGAATTTTAAGCTCCTTTTTTCCACTTAAATATTGGAAATTAAAAGTCAGATTTGCAAACATTTCTTTTCAATCCATAAACCACTGCATAAACTTTAAGTTTTTACTAATATCCTCCAAATATCAAGTTGTAATGGATATTTTGAAATAGGGAAAAATGCCCCTTCTAATATCGCAAATGAACAAATTACCCCTTAATGAAAAAATAAATAGCAATTTACCTCCCAATATTTTTTTAAAATACAATAATTTACCCCCTTATAATTTTTAAACTGAAGCAATTTACACCCCTATATAAAGAGGTAAATTGCTTCATTATAAAAAATACAGGAGGATAAATTTCTATAATTTTTTCATAGAAAGATAATATACTTATTTTCAATATAATAGGGGGATAAGTTACTATTCACCCTTTTAAGATAGGGCTGTTATGGTAAAGCCTTACTCTACATTGGTTCATATTGAAAAGAGACAAAATGTATTCACTAATATTCAAATCCTACCCAACTTCTTCAAGACATAACAGCTCTCTCAAGCCCACTATATGAAACTTGATTTTTTGGATCACGTTGGTCCTAAATTCAATTGTTTTTCTTCCATCCATAATATTATTGGATAATATTTGATAGCAGTACCATAAACGCGGTTTTTACAGCTGAGGCAGACCAAAAATTCAATTTTAAACTAAAGCAAAAATGATAAAATATGGATTGTATTCAACAAAAAATTACTTAGATCAAAATCGTCAGAGTGATTAGCAATAATTTACTATATATATATATATATATTAGATTTTCAATATCTTTGTATTTTGTTATTTTCTATTTTAATCAATAATTTATCTATAAATTCACTATTATTGAAATCCAATTCACAAGACTCTTTTTTGGTTGAAATTTATTGCAAAATGTATTATTTTAAAAAAAATACATATTTAATACATTCGAATTTAATATTATAGGATTTTTATCACTTCATCTAAATATTATTGATTATCACTTCAACTAAATATTATTGTTTATGAAAATGTTGAAAAATATACATAGCATAATTGGTATATTTATATAACTAATAATTCAATTATTTATTGATAAAACCTTGTACATGGATCAAAATTATGTAATAAATAATTTTGTGATATCTTAAGTTTTAAGATTTATTCACTTTAATTTAATATATAAATTAATAATAATTCAATTGATTTATGAAAAAAAAATTGTACTAAATTAGGTAAAATGACCCGTTTAATGGGTAGTGACTCAATCTGTACTCTTTTAATGGATTTAGACTTAAATCTAGATTTAGTATGTTCAAATTGGTTTTAAGTGTTGAATTGAGAAGAAATATGAATTTTTTTTAATAAGAATGGTTAAAGATACAAATGAAACTTTAGATATTTTTAATTATCACAATTATGCATTTTCTCTAAAATAAAAGAAATATTAATATATGATGTAGGTATGGTAAGATTTAGTAAATAAATATAGTCAAGAACTAAACAATAAAACTAAATTTATTTGGTGATGAATTCCATGTAAACCTCATAAAAACTAGCTGCATGTGATCTGCACGTGCTATTTTTTATTATATTTTAATGAATTATAAACCACAGCGGTTAAATGTATTTAAAATAAACAACTCGAGGTCCAAAATTACTAGTTGTAGGACATGGGGCATAAGATCCATTTTTGTGATAAAGTTGAGGGATCAAAAATATATTTTTTCATCAACTATACTAAGCGTATATATGATTAGGAATAAACTTGGAAAAAAATCTCAATTAAATTAAATCTCAAGAGCGATAATTATTATTTTTAATTTAATAGAGATGTATTTATAATTAAAACTAAACATCAAGAAGTATGTACATAGTCTACCCTTGAAAAAATAGAGCCGAAATTTTTGTCATTGTAAGCGAGAACATCTATTCTTACTTATTGTTCATTAGAATGTTGGAGGCCAAAAAAAGGGACAAATTATATTGATACCTTTGAGGTCAGATTCAAATGTACAAATATGATATGTGTTTACAAAATTACAAGTATATTCCTAAATATTATAGCCGTAATTACAAGTACACTCTCCATTTAAGAAAAAAAGTTCACACAAACACCCCTAAAGTACATTATACTAACACGATAACACTCCTCAAAGGGTGTACCTATAATTTTTACCAGTGACAAAATGTATTTTGTATTTTAACTTAATATTAAAGAAAATATGAGAAATTATTGAGAGACACTGCGGAAAAATATAACAGGATAAATTACAGACACCTCCTGTAATATTTGACATAATGAGAAATATCATCTTATTGTTTTGAAAAATTGCAAATACCCATATTTTTAATGACCGCCTAACAATATGCCCATTCCTTTTGCCCGCGTTAGGTTTTCATTCAATTTTTATAGTGAACTGGCCATAATGCCCTTAGAACTATGAATTATGGAGTAATATGCCCTATGGATTATTTACTTTACCTACCCTCAATTTTTTTTATTTTACACTTTTCAAAAAGAAAATTCTAGTAAAAGTAAAGTAGTAAATTTCAGCTTGCAGTTATAATTATTTTTCTTTTGAGGAAAATATTTGCAGTTTTCTAAACAACGAAAAAGTATTCATAGTCATCCCAAACTTTAGGAGAAGTAGCTGCAATTTATCCAATACAATATTGATGACAAGAGAACAAGCGATACTTTTAAAACTATGAATAAAGATGCTAAATTCCAAGAATTGGAAGAACCTTTCAATTGGCAAACACAACGGATCACAAAACAAGAAGAGAAACTCTCTTTGTATTATTGAAATTGGAAGATTTCAGAGGAAAACAAAAGTTACAGCACTGATGCTCTGTGAACCTCTATATATATATACAGAGCAAGTAAACTAACTAACCAACTAACAAAGAAGGAGTCAAACGGCTATAAAGGGTCGTCAAAAGAAAAACACGACTTTGTAAGTGAAGTGGCGCCTTTTTACTGTAGAGCCATCTTCTCCAGTATACTCTGCTCCTTCCAACAGAAGAT
This sequence comes from Sesamum indicum, assembly GCF_000512975.1. NCBI lineage: Eukaryota > Viridiplantae > Streptophyta > Magnoliopsida > Lamiales > Pedaliaceae > Sesamum > Sesamum indicum. The sequence continues at coordinate 12,522,229 of NC_026154.1, forward strand.
CAGCTGACAGAGCTTCGACTTCTTCAGCTCAAGACTTCTCGAACTTCAACAGCCCCCCTTCAAGCTGGAACTGCATCACTGGGGATCAGACCCAGCTTGGAATATAGATGAGAGAAGGCATTTCCTGTGAGAACTTTTGTGAAGATATCTGCTATTTGATTCCTCGAGACCAGGTATGTGGGTGAGATCAATCCTTCCTTGAACTTGTCCCTCTCAACATGGCAGTCAATTTCAACGTGTTTTGTCCGCTCATGGAAAATTGGGTTCTCAGTTATATGTAGTGCTGCCTTGTTGTCACAATAGAACGGTATAGGTGTCTGAACTTGTATGTGCAAGTCCTTAAGCAGGTTGTTAACCCAAATAATTTCGCATACCGTTGCTGCCATGCTCCTGTACTCGGCTTCGGCTGATGACCTTGAGATTGTAGTTTGTTTTTTTGATTTCCACGATATTGGTGTTCTCCCCATGTAAATACAGTAACTTGTGGTTGACCTTCTGGTCCTCTTGCAAGTTGCCCAATCTGCATCAGAGAATGCAGTAAGTTTAAGCTCATTATTAGAAGGAAAGAACAAACCTGATGTCTGATTTCCTTTCAAATATCTGATCAAGTGAATGGCAGCTTGCCAATGTTCTTCACAAGGCTCCTGGACAAACTGGCTTAGTTGCTGCGTAGCAAAACAAATATATGGCCTTGTGAATGCTAAATACAAAAACCTTCCTATGAGTCTTCTGTACCTACTTGCATCCTTCAAGGGTCTCTCTGGTTTTGAGGAGAAATTCAATCCTGAGGGCAATGGTGTTGCCACAGACTTGCCTTCAAGCAATCCAATGTCCCTTATTATATCTCGAGTATATTTCTTCTGTGACAGAATAAGCCCCTTTTGAGTTCTAAAAAATTCAAGGCCAAGGAAGTATTGTGCCTCACCAAGGTCCTTGATGGTGAAAAGACTATCAAGGTACTTCTTTACTTCCTGTATCAGCTCCTTTGTAGCTGCAGCAATGAGGATGTCATCTACATAGATAAGTAAAGCAATGAAATCATCATTAGTGCTTTTTGTAAACAAGCAATAATCATATTTGGATTGTTTGAACCCCAGTCCCTTTATTCTTTCAGTGAACTCATTCTTCCACTGCCTTGATGCTTGTTTCAATCCATACAAGGATTTTTTAAGTTTACAAACCATTTCCTTTCGTACCTCATAGCCTTCTGGTGGCTTCATGTATATAGTCTCATCTAGAGTCCCATGAAGAAAGGCATTATTTACATCCAAATGGTGTAAATGCCATCCCTTAGCAACTGCAGCACCAAGGAAGGTCCTTACAGTGGCTGTCTTTGCAACTAGAGCAAAATAATCACTGTAGTCCTCCCCTTCAACTTGATTGAAACCCTTAGCCACCAGCCTTGCTTTGTGTCTTTCTACACTACCATTAGGTCTCAGTTTTGTCTTAAAAACCCATTTACAACCTATTGGTCCTTTTCCCTCAGGCAATGCACAAAGTTCCCAGGTATTGTTCTTTTCAAGAGCATCAATCTCTTGTTTCATGGCATTCCTCCATTCCAGGTGCATTTGAGCTTCTGAGAAGCACTTTGGTTCCTGCACAACATAAATTTTCTCTACAAAACAGCCTTGAACCTGATTAGCACAGTTATTAGACATGCAATCAGAATAACAATAATACAAGAAATCATTCATCCACACAAGTTTGTGAGTGTTCCTGGTATATCTCCTAAGGTGGCTGACATCCTCTTGGGGAATGGCTTCCTGTTCTAATGGCCGAGTATCTTCATCATTTTGCTCATATTCAACAGTGGGTAAAGGGCATGAGTTATCTTCTGATTTCATGTTTTCAAAAGGGAGATTATTCTCATGGAACACCACATCTCTAGCTATATGCATTATGTTAGTGTCCAAATCTAAAACCTTGTATCCTTTCTTCCCTTGAGCATAACCTAAAAAGACACATCTCATAGCCCTTGGCTCAAATTTCCTTTGTGAGGGAGAACATTTGTAGCAAAACATAGACAGCCAAAAACCTTAAGGTGTGAAAAATCAGGTGTTTTATTGTGAAGGACTTCATAAGGGCTTTTCCACTTCAAGGTAGGTGTAGGCATTCTATTTATCAGGTAAGTAGCAGTCAACAGTGATTCAACCCAAATTTTCTGAGGGAGTTTAGCATGAAACATGATAGACCTGGCAACTTGTAGTAGATGTTGGTGCTTTCTTTCAACTACACCGTTTTGTTGTGGGCTGTATACACATGTTCTTTGATGAAGAATCCCTCTATTTTAAGTCTTGGCATTGTTTGTTGGTAAACTCAGTATCATTGTCACTTCTTATCTTTTTAACCTTAAAATTGAATTGAGTTTCAACCATGTTCAAGAAATATTCCAGGTTTTGTTATACTTGAGATTTATGGACCCTCATGTAAATTCATGTGGCTCTACTACAATCATCAACAATTGTGAGCATATATGTGCAATTTGTGACAGAGTATTGATTATAAGG